>NW_016910353.1:88961-123255 GCF_001483705.2 Eufriesea mexicana
GGGGGGGGGGGGGGGGGGGCAGCGGCAACGGCAAGTCATTCTGGGTTAGGCTACGTTTTGTTAGGTAAGGTTAGGACAAGTTATGTTAGGTTGCCTTTGACTCTTGTGCTATACATAGCAGAGCAGCGGATTTCTGTGCTCTACTGTTCTCTAGTATATTCTGCTTGTCCCTGGGGCGGCCAGCGCCAGTGGTATGTGCACGTCCGGTTATGCGCCGTTACGCCCGGTTTCATCAGGTTTGGTTACGCTTGTGCTATAGACTGCAATTCGATGGTATCCTGCGCTCTACCCTGCCCTACTATATTCCACTTGACCTTGGGTAGGCTAGCAACAGTGGTGACGTCAGGTTATGCTCTGTTAAGCTACGTTTGGTTGGGTTACGTCAGCCTGGCATGGGTTTTGAGAGCTTTGACTTTTGTGCTATGTACTGCTATTCCATGGAAACCTGCACTCTACTCGCATCTAGTATGTTCTGCCCGGCTCCGGGGAGGCCAATAATAGTGGTCGCGGCACGTTAGGTTGTGTTAGGTTACGTTCGGTTACGTTAGGGTTGATTAGGTTTGGAGAGGATCGCTTTGATTTCTGTGCTATGCGCTGCTTTTCGGTAGATTTGTGCGCTCTACTGTGTTCTAATATTCTCCACTTAGCGCTCTGGATGCCGGCAATGGTGGTGTCGGCACGTTATGCTGAGTTATGCTACGTTTGATTGGGTTAGGTTGGGTCAAACTAGGCTAGGGATTATTCCACTTTAGTGCTGTACACTGCTATTCCGTGGGTCTTTGCTTTCTACTGTGCTGTATTATATTCTGCTCGGCTCTGTGGAGGCCAGCGATATTGGTCCCGGCACGTTATGTTTTCTTAGACTACGTTTGGTTTGCGTAGGGTGGGTCATACTACGTTAGGATCTGTTTGACTCTGGCGTTATACACTGCAATGCGTTTGATTTCTGCACTGTACTGCGCCATAGTATATTCTGATTGGCTCCGTGGGCGCCAGCAATAGTGGCCTCGGCACGCTTTTCTGGGATATACTACGCTCGGTTGGGTTAGCTTAGGTCAGGTTAGGTTAGGTTATCTTTCACTTTTGTGCTACACACAGCAACGCGGTGGATTTCTGCGCTCTACTGTGCTCTACGATGCTCTGCTGAAACCTAGATATTCCAGCGATAATGGTCCCGATACGGTAGGTTGATATATGTTACGTTTTGTTAGGTTATGTGAGGCTAAGTTCGACTACGATATCCTTGACTTTTGTTATACAGCGCTATTCGGTGGATTTCCGCGCTCTACTGCGCTCCAGTATTATCTGCTTGCCTCTGTGGAGACCAGCAATGATGTTGCAGGCACGTTAGTTTGAGACAGGCTACGTTTGTCTTGGCTGCGTTTCGATATGTATGGTTAGGGTAGCATTGACTGTTGTGCTATACACAGCTATTCGGTTCATACCTGTGATCAGCGTTGCTCTACCACAATACGCTTTCCTCTGTTGAGACCGGCAATAATGGTTGTGGCACGTTCGGTTGGGTAAGGGTACGTACGGTTAGGTAAGGTTTGGAAATGCCTGGTAAAAATGGCTTTGACTTTTGTGCTGTACACCGCTATTCGGCGGCTTCCTTCGATCTACTGTGCTCTAGTATGCTCTGCATGGCTCTAGCGATGCCAGAAACGGTTTCCTCGGCAGGTTAGGTTGAGATGGCGTACGTTCGGCTATGTTATGTTAGCTATGATTAGATTTGGATAGCTTCGACTTTTCCGCTATACACTGCGATTCTATGGATTCCTGCGCTCTGCTCTCCAGCATTATGCTCTGTTTGGCTCTGTGGGGTCCAGCAACCATGGACGCGGCAGGATAGGCTAAGTTAGATTACGTTTCGTTATGTTTGGTTGGTTTGGGTTAGGATAGGATGCCATTGACTTATGTGCTCAACACTGATACTCTATGGGCCTGTATGCTCTGCTGTGCTCTATCGATCCCTGCTTGTCTCTGCGGAGGCCAGCAATAGTGGTCGTGGCTCGATAGGTTTTACTAGGGTACGTTGGTTATTCATCGATGGGCTAGGATAGGACAGGATATCTGTGACTTTGTGCTATACACCGCTATTCGGTGGATTTCTACGCTCTACGCTTATCTACTATACTCCGCTCGTCTCGGAGAGACCAGTAATAGTGCTCTCGGCACGTTAGTTTGGGATAGATAACGTTTGGTTTTGTTACGTTTTGCTAGGATGGGAAAGGAAGCTTGGCTTTTGCGCTATACACCGCTATTGGTTGGATTCCAGCGCTCTACATTTCTCTAATATGATCTGCTCAACTCTGGGGAAACCAGCAATTGAGGTCGCGGCACGTCAGATTGAGATACAATACGTTAGGTTATGTTAAGTTACATTGCGTTAGGTTAGGATAGTTTCGCCTTTTGTGCTACACACCGCTATTCTGTAGACTTCAGCGCTCTACTGTGAATTACAACACTCTGCTTGTGCGTGGTGACTCCAGGAATTGTGGTCTCGGCATGTCAGGTTGGGTAATGTTACGTTTGCCTGGGATAGGTTTGGTCAGGTTTGGTCAGGATAGCTTTGACTTTTGTGCTGTGCACATCTATTCTGTCGATTTCTTCGCCCTACGCTGCTCTGCTATGCTCTACTTGGCTCTCGTGAGGCCAGCAATGGTGGTCGTGGCACCCCAGGTTGGGCTGCGTTACGTTTAATTATGCTACGTTTGGTAGGTGGGGAGTGGACGGCTTTGCCTCCTATGCTATACACTACTATGCGGTGGATTCCTGCGCTCTACTGAGCTCTGGTATATTCTGCTTGGCTATGCGGATGGCAGCAATAGAGGTCTCGGCACATTAAGTTGGGCCATGCTACGTTTGGTTATATTACGTTTGGTTATGGTGGGATATGATAACTTAGACTTTTGTGTTGTATACTGCACTTCGATGAATTTCTGAGCTCTGTATTGCTATGACATACTCTGCTCGACTCCCGGGATGTCAGCTGAAATGGTCGCGGCACGTCAGCTTGGGTTAGAACGCGGTTGGATGGGTTATGTTACGTTGCATTAGGTAAGGACAGCTTCGACTTTTGTGCTACACACCGCTATTCTGTAGACTTCTGCGCTCTACTGTGCGCTACCACACCCAGCTTGTGTGACTGTATGCGAGGAGTTGTGTTCGCGCCACGTTAGGTAGAGCTATGCTACGTTTGGTTAGGCTAGGTTTGGGTAGGTTTGGTTGGCGTAGCTTTGACTTTTGTGCCATACACTGCTATTCTGTCCATTTCCGGGCCCTACATTGCTGTGCTATACTCTGCTTGGCTCCCGTGAGGCCAGCAGTGGTGGTCGTGGCACCCCCGTCTGGGTTACGTTACGATTGGTAGTGTTACGTTTGCACACGTTAGGAGAGGATTGCGTTGACATTTGTGCTCTACGTTGCCATTTGGTGGCTTTCTGCTCCCTACTGTTCCCTACTATACTCCAATCGACTCTGTGGAGGCCAGCAATAGTGTTCGCGTCAAGTTAGGTTGGCTCAGGCTACATTTCGTTAGGTTGTGTCAGCTTGGTTTAGGTTGGGTTTTTTTTACTTTCATGGCATAGGCTGTTGTTCGGTGGACTCCTGCGCTCTACTGTGCTCTAGTATGTTCTGGTCGTCTCTGGGGAGGCCAGAAACAGTGGTCTCGACAAGTAAGGTCAGATGGATAACCTTTGGTTATATTACGCTTGGTTAGGCTTGGATAGTGTAGCTATGGCCTTTATGCTAAACACAGCTGTTCTATGGACTTCTGCGCTCTGTACTCCGCCCATATTTTCTGTTTGGCTCTGAGGAGCACAGCGAGGGATGTCTCGGCACCTTATGAAGGGTTATGATACGTTTGGTTACGTTACGCTTGGTTAAAATTGGACAGGATAGCTTTGACATTTGTGCTATACACTGTTACACGTTGAACTTCTGCGCTCTACTGTGCTCTAGTATGTTCTGCTTTGCCCTTGGTACGCCAGCAATGGTGGTCTCGTCACGATAGGTTTAGCTATGTTACTCTCGGCTTGGCTACGTTAGGGCATGTTTTGTCAGGATAGCTTCGACTTTTGCGCCATACACTGCTCTTCTGTCGATATCTGCGCACTGCATTGCTCTACTAGCATCTACTCTTCCCAGAGGATGACAGCAATAGTGGTCGTGGCACGCTTGGTTTTGTTTGGTTACGTTTGTTTAGGTTAGGTTTGGTTAAGCTTGCTTAGGATGGCTTTGACTTTTGTGTTATACACTGCTTTTCGGTGGATATCTGCACTCTGCTGTGCTGTAGTATGTTCTGCTTGTCTCTGGGGAGGCCCGAAACAGTGGTCGTGGCACGTTATGTTGTGTTAGGGTATGTTTGGCTATTTTACGGTTGGCTAGGTTAAGAGGTGATAGCTTTAGCTATTGTGCTATACGCAGCTATACAGTGGATACCAGCGCTCTATAGCGCTCTAGTATGTTCTGCTTCGCTCTGGGGAAGTCAGGAATAATGGTCTAGGCATGTTACGTTGAGACGTTCTTCGTTTGTGTAGGTTTGGTTTTGACAGGTTATGTTATGATATTTTAGACTTTTGTGCTTTGCACTTCAGTGCGGCGGATTTCTGCGCTCTCCAGTGCTCTAGTATATTCTGCTTTGCTCTTGGGTGGTCAGCGATATTGGTCTAGGCACGTTTGGTTGAGTTATGTTACGTTTGGTAATGATACGATTGCATAAGTTTGGAGAGGATAGCTTTAACTTTTGTGCTATACACTGCTATGTGGTGAACTTCTGCGCTCTGCTGTGCTCTAACATGTTCTGCTTGACTCTGGCGTTACCAGCAATTGTGGCCTTGCCACGCTAGGTTGAGTCAGGTTACGCTTGGCTTGTCCAGGTTAGGATATGTTTTGTTATGATAGCTTTGACTTTTGTGCTATACACTGCTATACGGTCGATATCTGTGCACTGCATTGATCTACTATCACCTGCTTGTCTCCGAGGTTGCCAGGAATAGCGGACCTTGCTCGTTTGGTTTAGTATGGTTACGTTTGGTTAGGTTAAGTTAGCCTAAGTTTGGTTGGGATGGCTTTGACTCCGGTGCTCTGGTGCTATACACTGCTATTCGGTCGATTTCTGCGCCCTTCACTGCTCCACTATACTTTGCTCGTCTCTGCGGAGAACAGCAAAAGCAGCCGTGGCACGATATACTGTGTTTGGCTAGCGTTTGGTTTGGCGAGGTTATGTTACGATTGGTCGGAATGGCTTTGACTTTTGTGTTATACACTGCCATTTGGTGGTCTTCTGTGCTCCACTGTGCTCTAATGCTTTCGGTTTGGCTCTCGGGAGACCAGTAATGGTGGTCTCGGCACGTCAGTTTGAGATACGATACGTTTGGTTATGTTAGGTTCCTTTGGGTTAGGCTGGGGCAGCTCTGACTTATGTGATCAACACTGGTATTCTATGGACCTGTGTGCTTTACTGTGCTCTACAATTTTCCGCTTGTCTCTGGGGAAGCCAGCAATAGTGCTCGCGGCAAGTTATGTTTAGTTATACTACGTTTGATTAGGCCAGGTTGTGTCTGTTTGGGTTAGTGTAGCTTTGACTTTTGTGCCATAAATTGCTATACCGTGGCTTTCTGCACCCTACTAACCTTTACTATGCTCTGCTAGACTCTGGAGGCGCCAGCAATAGTGGTCGTGGCACGATAGGTTTTGCTAGGCTACGTATGGTAGCATCACGATATGTTACGGCAGGATAGAATAGCTGAGACTTCTGTGCTATACGCCGCTATTCCGTGGATTTCTACGCTATACATTGCTCTACTATACCCTGCTCGACTCGCGGGGGCCTGTAATAGTTGTCTCGGCTGGTTAGTTTGTGTTAGGCTGCGTTTGGTTGGGTTACATTAGCTTGGGATAGGTTCAGATTGCTTTGAGTTTCGTGTTATAATCCGTTGTTCGGTGGACTTCTGCGCTTTACTGTGCTCTACTATATTTTGCTTGGCGCTGGGGATTCCGGCAATAGTTTCCGCGGCTCGCTTTGCTTAGTTAGGTTTCTTTCGGTTTGGTTACGTTTGGGCTAGGTTTGGTTGGCCTTGAAATTTCTGCTACGCACTGCGATTCTATGGATTCCTGCGCTCTCCTCTCCTCTAATATGCTCTGGTTGGAACGGAGGAGGGCAGTAATAGGGGTCTCGGCACGTTGACAATAGTTAGGTTACGTTTGGTTGCGTTAGGTTTGGTGAGTTTAGGATAGGATAACTTTGACTTTTTTGCTGTACAATGCTATACGGTGGACTTCCGCACTCTACTCTGCTCTAATATGCACTGCTTGGTGCGGTGGATGCCAGCACTGGAGGTCCCGGCGCATTAGGTTGAGTCATGTCACGTTCGGTTATGTTACAATTGTCTGGGTCAGTTATGGGTACCTTTGACTTTTCCGCTGTTCCCTGCGATTCTATGGTTTTCGGCGTTCTCGCCTCCTCTAATATGTCCTGCATGGCGATGGGGAGGTCAGCAATAGTGGACTCGGAACGTCAGGTTTAGTTATTCTACATTTGGTTAAGTATGGTTAGGTCAGGTTGTGTTTGGGTTTCTTTAACTTTTGTGCTATACACGGCTATTTGGTGGGTTTCTGCGCTTTACAGTGCACCATTATATTCTGCTTGTCCATGGGAAGACCAGCTACAGTGGTCTCGGCACGTTAGGTTGTGTCAGATCGCGTTTGCTTACATTACGCTTGGATAGGATAGGACAGGGTAGAGATGGATTTTGTGCTATGGACGGCCATTGGGTGGATCTCTTCGCTCCACATCGCACTACTATTCTCTGCTCGACTCTGCGGAGGCCAGTAATACTGGTCTTGGCCCGTTATGTTGAGTTAGGACACGTTCGGCTGCGCTAAATTAGTTTGGGTTAGGTACGGATAGATTTCACTTTTGCGGTATACACTGAGGTTCGATGGATTTATACGCTCTACTGTGCTGTGCTATACCCTGCCTGGACCTGGGAGTCCAGCAATAGCGGTCGCGGCACGTTATGTTGAGTTAGGCTATGTTGGTTATGTACTTTTGGTTTGAGTTAGGCTTCGGTAGCTCAGGCTGTTCGGATATACACTGTGATTTTATGGATTTCTGCGTTGGACGATCCTCTAACCTGTTCTGCTTCGCTCTGGGGATGCCAGCAATCGTGCTCGCGGCACGTTAGGTTGCGTTAGTTTGCGTTTGGTTATACTACGATTGGCTATGTAAGTAGGTGATAGCTTCGACTTTGGCACTATACACTGCTACTCAGTGGATTTCAGCGCTCTGCATTGGTCTAGTGTATTCAGTTTGGCGCTGGGAAGGTCAGCAATAGAGGCCTCGGCACCTTACATTGTGTTAGGTTACATACAGTTCGGTAAGGTTAGGCTAAGTTTGGTTAGGATAGCTCTACTTTTGTGCTATACACTACTGTTCAGTGGATTCCTGCGCACTACAATGATCCACTATATTCTGCTTGTCCATGGGGAGGCGAGCAGCAGTGGTCTCGTCACGTTAGGTTGTATCAGACCACGTTTGATTGTATTACGTTTGGATAGGTTAGGGCAAGATAGAGTTGGCTTTTGTGCTATAGACTGCTATTCGGTGGAACTCTTCGCTCCACATTGCACAAATATTCTCTGCTCGACTATAGGGAGGCCAGCAAAAATGGTCGCGGGACGTTATGTTGAGTAAGATTACGTTCGGTTATGTTGGGTTACGCTGTGTTAGGTTACGATAGCTTTGACTTTTTTGCTGCACAGTGCTATTCTATGGAATTCTGCGAACTTCTGTGCGCTACCACACTCTGATTGTCTCTGTGGACTGGAGGAAGGGTACTTTTGGCACGTTAGGTTGGGTTAAGTTACGTTTGGCTCGGTTAGGCTTGGAGAGTATTGGTTAGGGTAGCTTTGACTTTTGTGCTGTAAACTGTTGTTCGGACGATTTTAGCGTTCTGCATTGCTCTGCTATACTCTGCTTAGCACTCGTGGGGCCAACAACAGCGGTCGTGTCACGCAAGATTCTGTTACCTTACGTATGCTTATGTTACGTTTGGCCTGATTAGGACGCGATAGCTTCGACGTTTGCGCTATGCACCGCTATACCGTTGATTTCTGCGCTCCTCTGCGCCCTAATATGTTCTGCCTGGCTCCGGGAAGGCCAGCAATAGTGGTCTCTGCACGTCAGTTTAAGTTAGGTTACGTTTGGCTTGGCTAGGTTAGGCTTGGTTTGGATTGCATTGACTTTTGTTTAATACACTGCGATTGTATGTATTTTTGCGCTCTACTCTCATCTAGTATGCTATGCTTGACTCTGTGGAAGTCAGCAATACTGGTCTCGGTGGGTTAGGTTTTGTTAGGTTACGTTTGGTTAGTTCAGGTATGGGTGGGTTCGGACATGTTGCCCTTGACTTTTGTGCTACACATTGCGCTTCGGTGGACTTCTACGCTTTACATTGCTCTACAATACCCTACTCAACTCTGCGGTGGCCAGTAGTAGTCATCTCGCCACGTTAGGATGATTTAGGCTACGTATGGTTGGCTTGTGTTTGTCTGTGTTAAGTCAGGAAAGCTCTGACTTTCGTGGTATACGCTGCTATTCTGTGGACTTCTGCGCCGTACTGCGCTCTGCTGTATTCTGCTTGGCCCTGTGGCGTCCAGCAATAGTGGTCGTGGCTCGATATGTTTAATTAGGATTCGTTTGGTTATTCTCTACTCGTTTGTGTTAGGTTTGTCTATATTTGACTTTTGTGCCGTACACTGCAGTCCGACTGGTATCTGCGCTCTGCTGTGCTCTATTATATTCTGGTTGGCACTGTGGAAATCAGCAATAGCGATCTAGGCACATTAGGTCGGGCTATGCTACGTTTGGTTATGTTACGTTTCGTTAGGTTAGGCCAGGTTATCTACGAATATTGCGCTATACACTGCTATCCTGTGGAGTTGTGCACTCTGCTGTGCTCCAATAAGCCCTGCCTGACTCGGGTGAGGCCAGCAATGGTGGACCCGGCACGTTATTCTTACTTAGCCAACAATTGGCTAGGTTACGTTAGCTTAGGTTAGCTTCTGATAGCTTTGACTTTCGAGGCATACCATGCTATCCGTTGGATCTCTGCGCTCCACTCTGCTCTGCTCGGCTCCAGCGAGGCCAACAATGGCAGTCGCGGTTCCTTAGGATGTGCCAGGATACGCTTTTTTATGCCACGATTGGCTAGGTTTGTAGGGGATATCTTCGACTTTTCCGCTGCACACTGATATTCTATGGATTCCTGCGCCCTACTTTCCTGTAGTATGATCTGCTTGACGCGGTGGAAGTCAGCAATACCGGTCGCGGCACGTTAGGTTGAGTTAGATTACGTTCGGTTAGGTTAGGTCGGGTTCGGTTAGGTTAGGATAACTTTGACTTTTGTGCTACGCACTGCTGTTCGGAGGATTTCTGCGCTCTACTGTGCTCTAATACGCTCTGCTTGGCTCTGGGTATGACAGAAATAGCGGCCTCGGCACGTTCGGTTAAGTGATGATACGTTTGATTATATTATGTTTGGATAGGTTAGGACAGGATAGCTTTGATATTCTTGGCATAGATTGTTATTCGATGGGTTTCTGCGCACTACTGTGCTCTACTGCACGCGGCTCACATCTGGGAAAGCCAGCAACAGTTGTCGCGGCACTTTATTTTGTGTTATGTTACGCTTGGCTACGTTTCGATTCGTTAGGCTAGGAAAGGATGGCTTTAACTTTTGTGTTATACACTGCTAAACGGTAGATTTGTGCACTCCACTGTACCCGAGCATATTCAGTTTGGCTCTGGAGATGTCAGCAACAATGGTCTAGGCACGTCAGTTTGAGATATCTTAAGTTTGGTTATGTTATGTTTGGTTAGGTTACGCTAGGGTAGCTTTGAATTTTGTGCTGTACACTGCCGTTCAATGGATTTCTGAGCTCGACTGTGATTTCATATGCACTGTTTGGCCCTGGGGATGCCAGCAATAATGGTCTCGGGACGTTAGGTTGTATTAGGTTACATTTGTTAGTGGTAGGATAGGCTATCTTTGACTTTCGAGCTAGGCAGTGCGATTCCATGGATGTCCGTGGTCTACGCTCCTCTAATCTGCTCTGCTTGGCTCTGAGGAAGCCAGCAATCGTACTTTCGGTACGTTGGCCGGACTTATGTTGCGTTTGTTTAAGTTACATTTGGTTTGGTCATGTTACGTTTGGTTTGGTTATGTTACGTTTGGCTTGGATAGGATAGGATAGCTTAGAGTTTTCTGTAGCAGTAAGTGTGATCTGGCCCGTTATGTGTAGTTGCACTACGTATGGCTGCTTTAAGTCAGCTTGGATAAGTAATTGTAGATTTAACTTTCGAGGTGTACACTTGTATTCGGTGGACTTCCACGATCTAATGTGCGCCACTATAACCTGCTTGGCCCGGGGGAGTCCAGCAATAGTGGTCGAGGCACGTTAGGATGTGCTTGCTCACGTTTGGTTATAACACGTTTGGCATCATTTGGAGGTGATATCATCGACTTTTGTGCTATAAAGCGCTACTCGGTGGATTTCAGCGCTCGGCAGTGCTATAGTATGTTCAAATTGGCACTGGAAAGGCCAGCAATAGCGGACACGGCTCGTTATGTTGCGTTAGGTTACGTTTGGTTATGTCACGTTTGATTAGGTTAGGATAGATAGGTCAGACTTTTGTGCTGTACACAGCTATTCGGTGCACATCTGTGCTCTACATTTCTCTATCAAGTTCTGCTCGTATCTGGGGACACCGGCAGTAGTGGTCGCGGCAACTTCGTTTGGGCTATGTTACGTTTAGTTAGGTTAGGTTTGGCCAGAATTTCTCTGATTTTTGCTCTATACACTGTAATAAGGTCGGCTTCTACGCTCTACTGTGATCAAGTATACTCCGCGTGGCTCTGGGGAGGCCAGAAATAGCTGTCTCGGCACGTTAGGTTGTGTTATGTTAAGCTTGGCTAGGTTAGGTTTGTCTGGTTTAAGCTATGTTGGCTTTGACTTTTCTGCCATGCACTGCGATTCTATGGATTTCTGCGCTCCACTCTCCACTAATTTGTTCTGCTTCGCTCTGAGGAGGGCAGCAGTAGAGGACTCGGCACGATAAGAATGGTTACGTTACGTTTGATTGCGTTACGTTTGGTTAGGTAAGGATAGGATAGCTCTGACTTTTGTGCTGTACACTGCTATATGGCGGATGTCTGCGCTCTACAGTGCTGTAATATGTTCTGCTTGGCTCTTGGGAGGACAGCAAAGGTGTTCTCCGCAATCTAGGCTGTGTTAATTTACGGTTGGCATAACTAGGTTAGGAAAGGTTTAGTTGAGGTAGCGTTGACTTACGTGCTGTACACTGCTATTCGGTCAATACCTGTGCACTGCGCTGCTCTACCAGCATCCGTCTGTCTCTGGGGAAGACAGCAATAGTGCTCGTGGCACGTTTGGTAGGGTGCAGCCACGTTTGGTTAGGTAAGGTTTGGTTAGGTTTCTGTAGAACAGCTTTCACTTTTGTGCTGTACACAGTTATTCGATGGAACTTGCGCTCTGCTGTGCTCTAATATGCCCTGCTTGGCACTGCGGAGGCCAGCAACAGTGATCTCGGCACGTAAGTCTGAGATATGTTGTGCTTTGTTACGTTACGCTTGGTTATGTTTGGATAGGGTAGCTTAGACTCTTGTGCTATACACTGCTACTCGGGCGATATCTACTCGCTGTATTGCTCTGCCAGCCTCTGCTCGACTCCGGGGTGGTCAGCATTAGTGTTTGCGGCACGTTGGATTGAGCTAGTATACGTTTGGTTAGGTTAGAATCGGTCAGGTTAGGCTATGATCACTTTGACTATTGTGCTCTACAGTGCAACCTGGAAGCCTCCTGCGCTATACTGTGCTCTAGAATGTTCTGCTGGCCTCTGGAGATTTCAGCAATATTGGTCTCCGCACGTCAGGTTAAGTTAGGCTACGTTTGCTTGTACTACGTTTGGATATGTCAGGACAGGATAGAGATGACTTTTGCGCTGTACACTGCTACTCGTTGGAATTCTGCGATCTACTTTTCTCTACGGTACTCTGCTCTCCTCGGGGGATGCCGGTAATAGTGGTCTCGGCACGTTAAGTTCAGTCAGGCTGCGTTTGGCAGGTCATATTAGTGTGGATTAGGTTCGGATTGCTTTGACTTTAGTGGTATAAACTGCTTTTCGGTGGACTCCTGCGCTCTTCTGTGCTCTAGTATATTCCGCTTGGCTCTGGATAGGCCAGCAATGGTGGCATCGGCACGCCAGGTAGGGTAAGCTTGCGCTTGTCTTGGCTAGGTTAGGATAGGTTTGGTCTGTATATCTTTGACTTTTGTGCTGTACACTGCTACCCGGACGATACCTGTGCACTGTGTTGCTCTACTGACACCGGCTGATCTCTGGGGATTCCAGCATCCGACGACGTGGAACGCTACATTGTATTAGTTTACGTCTGGTCAGGTTATCCTAGGTTATATTTGTTTGGGATGGCTTAGTATTTTGTGCAATACACTGCCATTCGATGTCTGGGCTCTGTGTTGCTCCATTGGCATACGCTTGTCTCTTGGAAGGGCAGCAATGGCGGTCGTGGCACGTTTGGTGTGTTACGCTACGTTTCGTAATGTGAGGTTCAGTTATATTTGGTTAGGTTGTCTTTGACCTTTGTGATATACATTGCCATCCGGTGTATTCCAGCGTTCTACTGTGTTCTAGTATATTCTGTTTGGCTATGGGGAGGCTAGCAATATTGGTCTCGGCACGTCAGTCTGAGATATGTTGCGTTTCGTGATGTGTCGTTTGGATAGTTTATGATAGCGTAGATTAGACCTTTGTGCAGTACACTGCAATTCGGTGGATTTCGGAGCTCTACGCTGCTCTTCTATACGCTGCTCGACTCACGGGAGGCCAGCAATTGTGGCAGCTGCACGTTAGGTAGTGTCAGATTACCTTGGTTACGATAGCTTTGATTTTTGTGCTACACACTGCTATTCTATGGACTCCTGCGCTCTTCTGTGCGATATCACACCTTGCTTGTCTCTGTGGACGATAGGAATAGTGCTATCGGCAAGCTAGATTGAGCTATGTTACGTTTGGTCAGGTTAGGTTTGGTTAGGTTAGGCTAGGCTAGCCTTGACTCGTGTGCTTTACAGTACAGTTCGGACGATTTCAGCGTTATACAATGCTCTCCTATACTCTGCTTAGCTCTCGTGAGACAAGTTATATCGTTCGTGGCACGTAAGGTTGGGTTACGTTACGTCTGCTTATGTTACGTTTGGCTAGGTTTGGATATGATGGCTTTGACTTTTGTGCTATGCACATATGTTTGGTGGATTTCTGTGCTCTACTGAGCTCTAATATGCCCTGCTTGGCGCTAGGCATGCCAGCATTGGTAGCCTCGACACGTAACGTTGGGCTGGGCTACGATTGGTTAGGTTAGGTTGTGTCAGCATGGCTCGGACATATTTGACCTTTTCGTTATCGACAGCAATGAGGTCGATTTCTGCGCACTCTTGTGATGCAGTACATTCTGCTTGACTCTGTGAAGGCCAGTAATAGTTTTTTCGTCATGTTAGGTTGGGTTAGGTTACGATTGCATATGTTACTTTTGGCCAGGTCAGGTCGGGCTTCTTCGACTTTTGTGCTATACACTGCTACTCGGAGGTTCTCTGCGCTCTAATGTCCTCTTGTATGCTGTGCTTGTCTCTGTGATGGACAGTAGTAGTGGTCTTGGCACGTTAGGTTTTGCCAGGTTACATACCGTTGGGTTAAGTTGGGAAGGTTTGGTTATGATTTTTTCGTCTTTGGTGCTATACACTGATGTTCGGTGCATTTCCGCGGTCTGCATGGCTCTACTATACTCCGCTCGACCCTGGAGAGGCCAGGAGCAGTGGTCGCGGCACGTCATGTTGGGTTACGCTGCCTTTGGTTATGTTAGATTGGGTCAGGTTTGGTTAGGATACCTTCGACTCTTACGCTATACACCGCTATTCGGTGTATTTCGGCGCTCTACGATGACATACTAGACTCCGCTCGACACAGGGGATGCGATCAATGCACGCGAGCAATGCGAGCGTAGCACGTCAGTTTGGGTTAGGTTACGTTTGGTTAGGTATGGATATGACATGTTCGGATATGACAGCTTCGACTTTCGTGCTGTACACTGCTATTTGGTGGACTTCTGCGAACTACGTTGCTCTGCAGTACTCTGCTCGCCTCTGGGGCTGCGAGAAATAGTGGTCGTGGCACGTTGGACTGAGTTATGTTACGTATGGCTAGGCTTGTTAGGTTAGTTTCGCTTAGTATAGCTCCGTCTCTCGTGCTACACACTGCTTTTCGCTGGATTTCTGCGATCTACTGTGCTCTTCTATATTCTGCTTGGGTCTGAGGATGCCAGCAGCAGTGTACGCAGCACGTCATGTTGAGTTACGCTACCTAGGGTTAGGTTAGGTTAGGCCAGGTTAGGTTATGTTATACTCGACTTCTGCGCTGTACACTGCTATGAGGTGGATCTCTGCGCTCAACATTGCACTACTATACTCTGATCGGCTCTGGAGAGGCCAGCAGTAATGGTCTTGGCACGTTTGGTTTATATATGTTACGTTTTGCTTTGCTGTGTCTGGTCATGTTTGGTAAGGATGGCTTTGACTTTTGTGCTACACAATACTATTCTGTTGACTTCTACGCTCTGCTCTGCTCTAGTATATTCTGCTCAGCTATGGGGATGCTTGCAGTATTGGCTTAGGCACGTTCGGTTTATATATGCTACGTTTTGTTTAGCAGTGTTTGGTCATGTTTGGTAAGGATGGCTTTGACTTTTGTGCTACACAATACTATTTGGTCGATTTCTACGCTTTGTAATTTTCTAGTATATTCTGCTTGGCTACGGGGATGCCAGAAGTATTGGTCTCGGCGCGTTAGTCTGTGTTACGCTGGGTTCGGTTATGATACGTTTGGTTAGGTTGGGATAGGATAGCTTTGACTTTTGTGCCACACAATGCTATTTTGTGGGTTCCTGCGCTCAAATCTGCTCTAATATGTCCTGATTATCGCTGGGGATGCCAGCAGTTGTGACCTCGGCACGTGCGGTTCTGTTAGGCTGCGTTCGGTTAGGTTACGTTTGGATTGGATAGGATAGGGTAACCTTGGCTTTTGTGCTATACACTGCTATTCGGTGGATTTCTGCGCTCTACTGTGATCTAATAGTCCTGCTTCATGCAGGGAATGCTTGAAACAATGGCCACGGCGCGTTAGCTTGTGTTAAGTTACGTTTGCTTAGGTTAGGTTTCTACGGGTTAGGTTAGGATGACTTTGTCTTTCGTGCTATACACTGCTATTCTATGGACCGCTGCGCTCCACTCTCCTGTAATGTGCCACGCTTGACGGTGAGGTGGCCAGTATCTTTGGGCTAGGCATGATAGGTTTGGACCTGTTACATATGATTTGGTTAGGTTTGGCCAGATTAGGTTAGGATAACACTTACTTCTTTGCTATACACTGCTATCCGAGCGGTTTCATCGTTCTACATTGTTCCGCTATTCTCTGTTTAGCTCCCGTGCAGCCAGTAATAGCTTTCGTGGCACGTCAGTTTGGGTTACGAAACGACTGCTTATGTTACGTTTGGTAAGGTTAGAATAGGGTGGATTTGACTTTTGTGCGATGAACTGCAATGCGACGGGATTCTGCGCTCTACCGTTCCCTAGTATATTCTGCTTGTCTCTGGGGAGGCCACCAGTAGTCCTAAGCACATTAGTTTAGTTCGGTTACGTTCGATTTTGTTGAACCAGCAATTGTGGTCGCGGCACGTTATGTTGAGCTAGCGAATGTTTGACTACGCAAGGGTCCATTGATTAACAGCCTTCAGCACAAAAGTCGTAGCTAACCTATCCTAACCTAACCAAACGTAATATAAAGGAACGTAACTTAACTTAACTTAATGTTCCGAGACCACTGTTCCTGGCAGAAAGCCACCTATTATCTGTGCATAGCACAAAAGGCAAAGAAACTCTAACCCAGCCTGGCCTAACCTAACCTAAGCAAACATAGACTAACCAAAATTAATGTGCCGCGAGCACAATTGCCGGCCTTCCCAGAGACGGGCAGAGTATAGCACACCACATTACAGCGAGGAAATCCACCGAATGGAAGTGCATACCACGAAAGCCGTATCGATCCAGATATAACCGAAGCAAGCATAACCTAACCAAGCTTAGCCCAACTCTAACCAACGCACCGGCAACACTACTACAGTTATCCCCTGCGACGAGCAGAGTATTGTAGAGCAACGTACAGCGCACAAACCCACCGAATAGCAGTGTACAGCACAAAAGTCTAAGCTGTCCTAGCCTAACCTGACCTAACCTGGCCCAAACAAGCGTTGCTTAAATCAGCGTAACGTGCCAGGACGACTATTGCTCTCAATCCCATAGCCAAGCTAAACATATCAGATCACAGTGTACCTCCGAAAGCCTCCGATCAACTATGTATAGCACAAAATTCAAAGCTATCCTCTCATAGCCTTACGAACCGTAACATACCCTAACGCAACCTATCACAACCTAACGGGCAGCGACCACTATTGCTCGCCTCCCCAAGGTCAAGCAGAGTGCAATAGAGCAGAGCGCTGGTATCCACCGGAAAGCAGTCTATCCCGAGAAAGTCGAAGCAATCCAGACCACAACCAAACACACGTGACCTAACCAAACGTAACCTAACTGAACCTAACATGCCGCGACCTCTATTTCGTGCCTCCTCAGAGGCAGACAGAGCATACTGGAGCACATTAGAGCGCAGAAATCCAACGAACATCGGTTTATAGCACAAAAGCCAAAGCGTTCCTAGCCTAAACTAACGAAACATAGCATAACCAAACGTAACATAACGCAACCTAACGTGCCGTGAACACAATTGCTGACCTCCATAGAGCCAGCCAGCGTATGCCAGAGCTCAGTGGAGCGCAGAAATCCGTCGCATTACTGTGTACTGCACAAAAGTCGATGACACCCTAGCCTACCCTGACCCAACGTAACCTAACCAAACGTAGCCTAACTCAACATAACGTGCCGCGACCGCTACTGCTGGCCTCCACGGAGCAAAGCAGAACATATTAGAGGAGAGAAGAGTGCAGAGATCAACCGAATATCAGTGTACGGCACAAAAGTCTTAGCAATACTATCCTAACCTGACCAAACAAAATATAACCAAACGTAGCCTAAGTCAACATATCGCGCAGAGACAACCATTGCTAGCCTCCCCAGGAACAAACAGAGCATATTAGGGAAATGTAGAGCAGAAAAATCCACCGAATAGAGGTGCACAGCGCAAAAGTCAAAGCTATTCTCGCCTTGCCTAAGCAAACATGACATAAAGGAACTTAACCTAACACAGCCCATCGTGCCTAGACCATTATTGCTGGTCGCTCCTTCGCCAGGCTGAACACATTAGAGGAGTGAGGATAGTATAAGTCCATAGGATGCCAGTGCATAGCATGGAAGTAAAAGTCACCCTATCCTAACCGAATAGAACGTAACACAACAAAAAGTGCCACAATCCAACCTAACGTGCCTACATAACCATTGCTGGCCTAAGTAGAATCAAGCAGAACATACTAGAGCACAGTAGAGGGCAGAAGTTAACCGCGCTGCCGTTCATATCACAAATGTCATAGATATACTGGCCAAACCTTACCAATCCTAACCTAACCAAATGTAACATAACTCAACCAAACGTTTCGCGACCACTGTTGCTGGCGTCCCCAGAGCAATGCAGAACATATTAGAGCAGAGTAGGGCGCAGATATCCACCGAATATCAGTGCATAGCACGAAAGTATTACCATCCTATCCTAACCTAACCAAACGTAACATAACCGAACGTAAAATAACTCATCGCAACATGCGGAGCCCATTATTGCTGTCCTCCACAGAGGCAAGCAGAATGCCCTAGAGCGGAGTAGGGCGCAGGAACCCACCTCATTGCAGTGTATAGCTCAATAGCCAATGATATCCTAACCAAAGCTGCCCTAACTTAACACAACCGCACATAGCCTAACACAAACAAACGTGCAAATACTACTATTTCTGGCTTCCCAAGAGCCTAGCGGAGATTATTAGGGATACGTGGATCGCAGAAATCCGCCGAATAGCAGTGTAAACCTCAAAAGTCAAATAATTCCTTACCAAACTTAACCCAACCTGACCTAACCAAGCGTAACGTAACTCAACATGACGTGGCAGGACCACTACTGCTAGCCACCCCAGGGCCAATCAGTGCATACTCGAGCACAGTAGAGATCATAAATCCACCGAATAGTAATGTATAGCGCAAAAGTCAATGATATCCTGACGGAAAAAAGCCTAATGTAACCTAACAAAACGTAACATATCACGAACCAGCGCGCCGTGACCACTATTACTGGTGTACCCAGAGACACGCAGAATATGGAAGAACACAGTAGAGTGCAGATGTCCATAGAATAGAGCTGCTGAACACAAGAGTCAAGGGTACCTTAAGCTAACCCTACCTATCCTAACCTAGCCGAACGAAATCTAACTACACCAAGCATGGCACAACCAGCATTGCGGGCCTCCACATAGACAAGCAGGGCATAATAAGGTAGAGTGGTGCGCAGAAATTCATAGAAACGCAGTGCATAGCGGAAAAGTCGACGCTATGAAAACATAACCAATGGCAACGTAACCTAACAAAAAGTAGCACATCTCTACATGTCGTGCCGAGACCACTACTACTGGCCTCCCGAGAGTCAAGTTGGACATACTTGAGCACAGTGGAGCACAGAAATCCGCCGCGTTGCATTGTAAAGCATAAAAGTCAAAGATATCCTAACCTAATCCGTCCGAACCTAACGGAACCAAGCGTTGCATAACTCAACACATCGTGCCGAGACCACAATTGATGGCCTTCCCAGAGCCAAGCTGCACATATTAGAGCACAATAGAGCGATGATATCCACCGAACAGCAATGTACAGCACAAAATTCCAAGTCATCCTAACCAAATCTAACCTAACCTAACCAAACCAATCATACTATAGCTAAACCTAACGTGCCGATACCACTATTGCTGGTCTACGCAGGGACAAGTAGAACATATTACAGCAAAGTAGGGCACAGATAAACACCGAGTAGCAGTGTATATGGCAATTGTCGTTGACACCTTATCCGAACGTAACCAAGCCTAACCTAACCAAACGGAGTCTAGCTGAAATAATCGTGCCTCGCCCACTATTGCAGGCCCCCACGGAGACAGGCAGAGTATAGTAGAGCAATGCAGGGCGCAGTAACCCACCGAATATCAGTGTGCAGCACGATAGTCAGAGAAATCCTGTCCCAACTGAACCAAACGAAACACAACCTAACCTTCCCTAATCCGATCTAACGGGCCTAGACCGCTATTGCTGTGCTCCCCATATCCAAGCAGTGCATATTATAGGAGAGTAGAACGCAGAAGTCCACGGAATGGCAGTGAATAGCGGAAAAGTCTTAGCTATCGAAACCTGACCCAAACAAACGTAACCTAACCGAACGTACCGTAACTCAAAGAAACGTACAGAGGAAACTATTTTTGGCCTCGTCGAAGCCCACCAGGGCATATTAGAGAACAATGGAGGGAAGAAATCCGCCGAAAAGCAAAGAAAAGCACAAAGGTCAAAGCATCCCTGCCCGAACCTAGCCAAACGTAACATAACCAAACGAAACCTAACACAAACTAACGTGCCGAGACCACAGTTGCTGACCTCAGCAGAATTAAGAAGAACATACTAGAGCACAGTAGAGCGCAGAAATTAACCGCATTGCGGGTCGTATCACAAATGTGAAAAATATCCTGGCCAAACCTAAGCAAACCTAACATAACCAAACGTAATATAACTCAACCTAACGTGCCGCGACCAGTATTGCTGGCCTCCGCAGAGACTAGCAGAGCATACTGTAGGAGAGCAGGGCACAGAAAGCCATAGAATCTGAGTGTTTAGCAGAAAAGTCGAGGCTATACATACCTAACCAAAGAAAGCATAAAATAGCCAAACGTATACTATCTGAACATAATGTGCCGAGACCACTATTACTGGGATCACAAGAGCCAAACAGAACATACTAGAGAACAGTAGGGCGCAGAAATCGACCGCATTACAATGAATATCAAAAAAGTCAAAGATAACCTGACCAAACCTAACCCAACCTAACCTAACCAAACGTAACATAACACAACCTAACGTGCCGCGGCCACCGTTGCTGGCGTCCCCAGAGCCAAGCGGAATATGGCAGAGGGCAGTAGGGCGCAGAAATCTGCCGAATGACAGTGTATAGCAAGAAAGACAGAGCTATCATCTGCAAGCATAACCAACCGTAACATACACACACGTAACCTAACACGAACTAAGGGGCCGCGACTGCTACTGCTGGCATTCACAGAGACGAGCAGAGCATAGTAGAGCTCTGAAATCCACCGAATAAGCGTGTATACCACGAAAGTTAGAGCTATAAAAACTAACCCAGGCTAACACAACGTAACCAAACTTTGCTTAACTCAAACTTACGCGTCGAGACCAATATTGCTGGCATCCCCAGAGCCAAGCAGAGCCTAGTAGAGCAGAGCAGAGCGCAGAAAGCCACCGAGTAGCAGTGTATAGCACAAAAGTCATATCTATCATTACCTAACCTAGCCAAACATGATATAACCAAACGTAACATAACACAATCTAACGTGCATGGGCCACTGTTGCTGACTTCCACAGAGCCAACCGGAAAATACTAGAGAATTGCAGGGCGCAGGATGCCTCCGAAGGGAAGCGAATAGCACAGAGGTCAAGTATATCCGAACCTTACTTGTCCCAAAACATACCTTACCAAACGTGGTCTAACTAAACCTAGCGAGACGCGAGCACTATTGCTGTCCTCCCCAGTGCCAAGCAGAACGTACCTGAGCACAGTAGATCGCAGGAATCCACCGAATAACAGTGTATACCACGAAAGTCATAGCTACGAAAACCTAGCCCATGGTATTATAACCAAACCAAACGTAGCCTAAATCAACCTAACGTGCCGAGAGCACAATTGCCAGCATCCTCACAGACAAGCAAAGCATATTGGCGCAAAGTAGAGCGCAGAAATCCACCGAATAGCAGCGTCTAGCACAAAGGTCGAAGAAATCCTCCCCTACCCTAACCTAACCTAACCTGACCAAACGTAACCTGCCTCGAACTTCCGTGCCACGACCGCTATTGCCGGCCTCCCCATAGTCGAGCAGAGCATAGGAGAGCAATGTTCAGCGCAGAAATCCACCGAATAGCAATGTATAGCACTAAAGTCTAAGCTGTTCTATCCTGACATGTCCAAACATAGCGTAGCCGGAAGTAACATAACTCAAACTAACGTACATAGGCCCCGGTTTCTGGCTTCCACAGAGCCAACCAGAATATACCAGCGCACAGTAGGGTACAGAAGTTCAGCGAATAGCAGTGTACAGCACAAAAGTCGAAGATATCCTACATAACCCAAACTAGCCTAACAAAACCAAACGTAACCTTACCTAACCTACGGCGCCGCGGCCGCTATTTCTCGGCTCGCATGAGTCGAGCAGAGTATAGTAGGGTAATGTTGATCCTAGACATCCATCGAATGGCAGCGTATATCACAAAAGTCGAAGGAAACCTATCCTAACCTATCCAAACGTAATAAAGCCAATCGTAACCTAACTTAACGTAATGTGCCGGGGCCACTATTACTGGAATCCGCAGAGCCAAGCAGAACACACTAGAGCATAGTAGAGGGCAGGCAGCCACCAAATAGCAGCGAATAGCACAAATTTCACGGATACCCATACCTTACCAGACACAACCTGGCCCAACCAAGTGTAGACTGGATGAACCTATCGAGCCGAGCCCAATATGATGGCCTCCGGAACGCCAAGCAGAAAAAATTAAAGGGGAGCGGACCGATGAAGTCCAAAGAATGGCAACGTATAGCAGAATGGTCAAAGCTACCTAACTCAACCCAGACAAGCCTAACCTATCGAAACGTAACCTAACTTAGCCTGACTTGCCGAGACCACTATAGCCGGCATCCCTGAGACAAGCAGATAATATTACAGCACAGTAGAGCGCAGAAATCCATCAAATAGCAGTGTATAGCATAAAAGTCGGATCTATCCTCTCATAACCAAACCAAGCGTAACCTAACCCAACCTAACGTGCCGAGACCACTATTGCTGGCACCCGCAGAGCCGGGCAGAATATGCTAGAGCACAGTAAAGCGTAGAAATCGACCGCATTGCTGTGCATAGCACAAAAGACGAAGGCAACCTGACCAAACATAATCTAACCTAACCTAAGCAAACGTGACTTCCCGCGATCACTATTATGTTATATCTGCGAGGTTAGGTTAGGTGTAGTTCGGTTAGGATAGCCATGACCTTCGTCTATACACTGTGTTCCTTTGGATTTCTGAACTCTCCTCTCCATTAATCTGTGCTGCTCTGCCCTGGAGTGGTCAGCAGTAGCTGTCACGGCACGATAGGTTGAGTTAGGTTGCGTTTGGCTATGTTACGCTTTGTTATGTTAGGACAGTGTAGCAATGACTTCTATGCTACGCGCTGCTGTTGGGAGATTCTCTGCTCCCTACTGTGCACTAATATTTTCCACTTGCCTCTAGGGAGGCACAAATTGTGGTCTCGGCACGTTAGGTTGTTTTCGGTTACGTTTGGTTAGTTAAGTTTACGCTAAGTTCGGTGAGAACGGCTTTGACTTTCGTGCTATACACCGTTATTCGGCGGGTTCCTGCACTCGTCTGTTCTCTACAACATTCTGCTTGGCCCTGTGGAGGCCAGCAGCAGTTGTCCCGACACGTTGGTGTATGCAATGTTATGTTTGGTGTTGTGAAGGATGTAGTATTTATGACTTTTGTGCTATACACTGATATTTGTGGGATTCCTGCGTCCCTCTATGCTCAAATACGTTCTGCTTGGCTCTGGGTGGGCCAGCAATAGTGGCCTCGGCACGTTAGGTTGATATATGTTACGCTTATTACGTTACCTTTGGCTATGTTAGTCTACTGTAGCTTCAGCCTTTGTGGTATATACTGCTCTTCGGTGGATTTCTGCGCTCTACTGTGCTCTACTACATTGTTCTTGGCCCTGTGGAGGCGAGCAGTGGTTGTGTCGGCACGTTAGTTTGAGCTATGCTACCTTCGGCTATCTTACGTTTGGCGAGGTCATGATAGGGTAGTTCAGACTTTTGTGCTATATACTGCAATCTGCGCATTTCTGCGCTCTTCTGCGTTCTAATATGTCCTGCTTTGTTCTGGGGAGGCCAGCTGTAGCAGTCTCGGCATGTTAGGCTGGGTTATGTTACGTTCCGTTATGTTGAGGTTGGAAATATTGGGATAGGATAGCTTTGGCTATTGTACTATACACTGCAATTCGGTGGACTCCTGCGCTCTAGTGTGCTCCAGTACGTTCTGCTTGGCCCTGGGAAGCGCAGCAATAGCGGCAGGTCATGTTGATTTGAGCTAGGAATCGTTAGGTTAGATTAGGTCAGTTATGGTTCGGGTATTTTTGCCTTTTTTGCTATACACTGCAATGAGGTGGATATCTGCGCTCGACTGCGCTCTACTACATTCTGCTTGGCCTTGGGGAGGCCAGCAGTGGTTGTCTCGGCACGTTAGTTTGAGTTATGCTACTTTTGGTTATGTTACGTTTCGTGAGGTTAGGATAAGATAGTTCAGACTTTTTTGCTATACACGGCTATCGGCGGATGTCTGCGCCCTACTGTGTTCTAATATTTTCTGCTTGGTTTTGGAGAGACCAGCAATAATTTTCTCGGCGCTTTAGATTGAGTTAGGCTATGTTCGCTTGTGAACGGTTTGTGTATGCTAGGAAAGAATAGCTAAGACATTTGTGCCATGCACTGCCGGTGGATTTCTACGCTCTTCTGTGGTCTGACATGCTCTGCTTGGCTGTGGGGACGCCAGCAGCAGTGTTCGCGGAACGATATGTTGAGCTACGATTGATTCAGTCAGGTTAGTTTAGGATTTACGTGGCTCTTGTGCTTTATACTGCTATTCGGAGGATTTCCGGTCCCTACATTGCTCTGCTATCCTCTGCTTGACTATGGGGTGGCGAGCAGTAGTGGTCGTAGCATGGTAGTTTGAGATATGTAACGTTTTGTCAGGTTGGGTTGTGCTATGTTTGTACAGGGTAGCTTCGACTTTCGTACTATACACTTCTATACCGTGGATTCCTATGATCTACTGTGCTCTACTACATTCTGCTTGGCTCTGGGCCGGCCGGGAGCAGTGATCAGGGCACGTTACGTTGAGAAATCGTACGTTTGGTGAGGTTAGGTTATGTCAGGTTAGGTTATAATTTAGGCTTTTGTGATATGCACTGCAATGCAGTATGTTTCTGGGATCTGATGAGCTGTAGCATATTCTGTTTGGGCTCTGGGGTGGTCAGAAAGAGTGATATTCGCACGTTAGGTTGGATTAGGCTTCGTTTACTTATGTTACGTTTGGTGACATTACGATGTGGCCGTTTAGACTTTTGTGCTACACACTGCCACCCGCGGATTTCTGAGCTCCACGGCGTTCTAATATTTTTTGCTTGGCCCTGGGGAGGCCAACAGCGGCGGTATCGGCACGATGGGATGAGATATGTTACGTTCAGCTATGTCATGCTTTGATAATGTCGTTATGGTTATCCCCGACATTCGTGCTATACACTGTTTTTCGGAGGATTTTTGCGCTCGATAGTGCTATACAGCATTCTGCTTGACTCAAGGGAGGACAGTAATGATGGTCACGGCACGCTCTTAAGTTATGCTACGTTTGGTTTTGTTAGGTTGCGACAAGTTAGGTAAGGCTATCTTCCACTTTTGTGCTATGTACTTGAATGCGGTGTATTTCTGTGCCCTGCTGTGCTCTAGTATATTCTGCTTGGCTCTCCTTGGTACGTTAAAGTTACGTTTGGTTATGTAAGGACACGGTAGCCTTGACTTTTGTGCTATACACTGCGATTCGGCGGACTTCTGCTTTTTACCGTGCTCTAACATGTTGTGCTTGTGTCTGGGGAGGCCAGCAATAGTGGTCTCCGCACGTTATGCTGAGTTGTGCTACGATTTGTTGGGATAGGATTTATCCGATTGTGTTATGATATGATTGACTTTTGTGCCATACACTGATATTCGGCGGATTTCTGCGCTCCACTGAGCTCTAATACGTTCTGCTTGGCCCTGGAGGGCGAGCAATAGTGCTCGTGCAACGCTAGGTTTTGTTAGGCTATGTACGGTTAAGTTAGGTTAGGTGGAGTTTGGTTGGGATAGCTTTGGCTTTAGTGCCATGCACTGTTTTCAGTTGGATTTACGCAATCTACTGGGCTCTAGTATATTCTGCTTGGGCCCGAGGAGGCCAGCAATATTGGCCACGCCACGTAAAGTTGTATTGCGCTACGTTTGGGTGGCTTAGGTTAAATCATGTTAGGTCAGGAAACGTTAGGTTTTTGTGCTGTACACTGCAATGCTGTGGATTTCTGCATTCTACAGTGGTCCAGTACACTCTGCTCTGCTCTGGAGAAGCCAGCAATATTGGTCGTGGCACGTTAGTTTGAATTATGTCACGTTTGGTTCGGTTAGGTTAGGTTGCGTTTTATCAGAATAGCCCTGAATTTCATGCTAAACACTGTTACTCATTGGATTTCTGTCACCAGCTGTGCTTTACTACATTCTTCTTGTCCCTGTGGAGGACAGGAGCAGTGATCGGGGCACGTTACGATGAGCTATGGCACGTTTGGTTGGGTCGCGTCAGGTCAGGTTAGGTTAGTGTACCTACGGCTTTTGTACTATACACTGCAGTGCGGTGGTTCTCTGATCTGCTGTGCTCTAGCATGTTCAGCTTGGCCCTGTGGAGCGCAGCAATAGTGGTCTCGGCGAGTTACGTTCAGATGGGCTACAGTTGGTTAGGTTAGATTAGGCCATGTAAGGTTTTGGTATCTTTGACTTTCTTGCTGTACATTGCAATGCGGCGGATTTCTGCACTCTGCTGCGCACCAGTGTATTCTGGTTGGCTCTGTGGAGTTCAGTATTAGCGGTCTCGTCATGTTAGGTATAGCTATGTTACGTTTGTATATGTTACGTTTGGCCAGGTTAGGATAGGCTACTTCGACTTTTGCGCTGTACGCTGTCATTCGAAGGATATCTGCGCTCTAATGTTCTCTAATATGTTTTGCTTTGCCCAGGGAGGCCTCCAATAGCGTTTGCGGCACGTTATGTTTAGTTAGACTACGTTTGATTAGATTAGGTTAGGATATGTTTGGGTAGGCTGTCTTTGTCTTTTCTGCTATACGCTGCATTGCAGTGGATTTCTGCGCTCTACTGTCCCCTAATATGTTCTGCTCGACTCTGTGGAGGCCTGCAATAGTGGTCGCGTTAAGATTGGTTGTGCTATGTTACGCCTGGTTATGTTAAGATTGCATATTTTAGGACAGGGTATCTTTGACTTTTTTGCTATACACTGCAATGCGGTAGTTTTCTGCGATCTGCTGTGCTTTATTATATTCTGCTTGGTCCTGGGGATTCCAGCAATAATGGTTTCGGCACGTAAGGCTGTGCTATGCTTTGTTCGGTTATGTTACGTTTGGCGAGGTTAGGATACTATAGTTTAGACGTTTGTGCTATACACAGCTTTCCGCGGATTTCTGCACTCTACTTTGTTCTAATATTTTTTGCTCAGTTCTGGAGGGGCCAGCAATAGTGGTCTCGGAACGTTAGGTCGAGTTATGTTACGTTGGGTTAGTTGAGGTTTGGTCAATCTCGGTCATTTTATCTTTGACTTTCTTGCTATACACTGCTATTCAGAGAACTTCTGCACTTAAACGGTCTCTCTTATATTCTGCTTGGCCCTGGGAGGCCAGCAACAGTGGTCGCGGCACGTTATGTTGGGATAGGCTACGATAGTTTAGGTTTTGATAGCATCGGTTAGTTCTGGATAACTATCACTCGTGCGCTATACACCGTGATTCTATATATTTCTGCGTTCTTCTGTCCCCCAGTATGTTCTGCTCCACTCTGTGGACGCCGGATATACTATTCGCGGTATGTTAAGTTTAGTTATGTTCCGTTCGGTTATGTCAAGATTGCATATATTAGGACAGGATTTCTTTGACTTTTGTGATATTCTCCGCTATTCGGAGCGTTTCCGCGCTTTACATTGCACTGCTATACTCCGCTCGACCCTGGGAAGGCGAGCAGTGGTGGTCGTGGCACGTTAGTTTCAGTTAGGTTACGTTTGGTTTGATTAGGTTAGGTTAAGTTTGGTTAGGATACAATTGACTCTGGTACCGTACACTATCAGGTGGTAGATTCCTGTGATCTTCTGCGCTCTACTACATTTTCCTTGGCTTTGTGGACCCCTACAGCAATGGTCGCGGCACGTTATGTTGCGCTATGCTACCTTCCGTTAGGATAGTTTGGGTCAGGTTGGATTGGTATATCTTCAACTTTTGTGCTGTCCACTGCAATGCGGTTGATTCCTGCGCACTGCTGTGCACTAGTACATCCTGCTTGCCTCTGTGAAGGCCAGCATTCGTGGTCTGGTCACGTTAGGTCGAGTTACGTTACGTTCGGCTATGTTAGGATAGACTACTTTGACTTTTGTACTTTCACTGCTATTCGGTGGATCTCTGCGCTCCAATGTGTTCCAATATGCTCTGCTTTACTCCGGAGAGACCATCAATATTGGTCTCGTTAGGTTATGTTGAGATACGCTACGCTTGGATAGGCTACGTTAGGAGACGTTAGGTCAGGGAGTGATTGTCTCCAGTTCTGTACACTGCAATGCGGTGGATCTCTGCACTACGCTGTACCGTGGTATATTCTGCTTGGCGCTGGGGTTGCCAGCAATAGTGGTCTCGGCGGGTTAGTTTGAGACGTGCTACGTTTGGCTATGTTAAGTTTGGTGAGGTTAGAATAGGATAGCTCAGACCTTTGTCCTATACACTGCTCTCCGCGGATATCTGCGCTCTACTGTGATCTAATTCCCGCTTGGCTTTGTGTAGGCCAGCAATGGTGGACTCGGCACACAAGTTTGAGTTATGTAACGTTCGGTTACGTTTGGCTAGGTCATGCTCGATCAGGTTATCACAGACCTTCGTGCTACACATTGCTACTCGGAGTATCTCTGCGCTCGGCTGTGCTCTACTGTATCTGCTTGGCCCTTGGTAGGCCAGGAACAGTGTTCGCGGCACGTTATGTCGGGTTAGGCTACGTTATGTAGGATGGCGTTTGCTTCGGTTAGGGACGGATAGCTACTACTTTTGTTCTACCCACTGCGATTCTATGGATTTCTGCGCTCGAGTGCCATCTAATATCTTCTGCTCGGCGCTGGGGATGCCAGCAATAGTGTCCTCGGCACGATAGTGTGAGTTAGGTTACGTATGCTTATGTTACGTTTGGTGAGGTTGGGATACGATAGCCTTAACTTCTGTGATATACACAGCTATTCGGTGGATATCTGCTTTCTACTGCGATCTAAAATGTTCTGCTTGGCTCTGAGGAGGCCAGAAATATTAGTATCGTCTCACAATGATGAGATGCGCTACGTTCGGTTTGGTTACGTTATGTCAGGTAAGGTTTGGATCTCTTTGACTTTATTGCCATACACTGTAATGCGGTGTATTTCTACGCTATGCGGTGCTCTAGTATATTCAGCAATTGTGTTCTCATAATTTCAGGTTGAGTTAGGTTACGTTCGGTTAAGTTACGTTTGGCTATGTTAGGATAGGCTACTTTGATTTATGTGCCTTACACAGCTATTCCTTGGATTTCTGTGTTCTACTGCGCTCTACTACGTTCTGCTTGGCTCTGTGGGGTCGGGCAATGGTCTGGGCACGTTAGGTAGGGTCATGTTACATTTCGTGATGGTAGGTTAGGAAGGCTTAGTTATGATTTCTTTATCCTGTGCGCTGTACACTGCTTTTCGGTGGATTTCTGCGCTTAACATTGCTCTACTCTACTCTGTTCGACAATGCGGATAAGGGGAATAGTGGTCGTGGCAAGTTATTTTGAGTTAGGTTACGTTTGGTTTGATTAGGTTAGGTTAGGTTTGGTGAGAATAGCTTCGACTTTCGTGCTATACAGTGTTATTCGGTGGATTTCTTTGATCTACTGTGCTCTACTTCGCTCAGCATAGCTTTGTGGAGGTCAATAACTATGGTCGCACACGATATGTTGAGTTATGCTGCGCTTGGTTAGGTTAGGTTAGGTTAGGTCAGGTTTGGATAGGCCACTTCGACTTTTGTGCTATACAATGCTATTAGGTGTATTTCTGCGCTCTAATGTGCCCTAATAAGCTCCACTTGACTCTACGAAGGCCACGAATGACGGTCGTGGCACGTGATGTTGAGTTACTCTACGTATCGATATGTTAGGTTATGACTGCTTAGGTCAGGATACGTTTGAAATTTGTGCCATACACTGCAATGCGGTGGATTCCTGCGTTCTACTGTGCTCCGGCGTATTCCGTTTGGCACTGGGGAGGTCAGCAGATGTGCTCTCGGCACGATAGTCTCATGGAGGTTACGTACATTTGTGTTACGTTTGGATAGGTCAGGGTTCGATAACCTCGGCTTTTGCGCTCTACACTGCTTTTCGGTGGACCTTTGCCCTCTACTGCCCTTTAATATGCCCTGCTTCGCTCCGGGGTGGCCAGTATTGGTGGCCTCGGCACGTCAGGTTCAGTTATGTTTCGGTTCCGTTGGTTCGGTTAGGAAGGCGTGGTTAGGTTTTCGTTGACGTTTGCGCTGTACGCAGCTACCGAGGGACTTCTGCGCTATACATTGCTCTACTATACTCTGCTCGACTATTGGGAGGCGAGCAATAGTGGTCGTGGCAAGTTAGGTTCGGTTAGGTACGATTCGCTTGGCTAGGTTATGTTTGGTTTGGTAGGAATAGCTTTGACTTTTGTGCTATACACTCCTACTCGGTCGATATCTGCGTTCTGCATTGCGTTACTAGCCCCTGTTTGTCTCTGAGGAGGACAGAATTAGTAGTCGCGGCACGTTAAGCTGAATTAGGTTAGGTTAGGTTAGGCCAGAGTAAGTTAAGTGTGGACGGGATTGCTTTGGCATTTGTGTGATACACTGCTATACGGTGAATTACTGCGCTGTACTCTGCCATATTATATTCTGATTGGATATGGGGAGGACGGCAGTAGTGCGCTCGGCACGTTAGGCTGGGTAAGGATACGTTTGGTTACGCTACGTTTGGATACGTTAGAATAGGACGGCTTAGGCTTTTATGCCATACACTGTTCTTCGGTAGATTCGTGCACTCTACATTGCTCCACTATAATCCGCCCGCCTGTCGTGAGTCCGGCAATAGTGGCAGCAGCATGTTGTGTTCAGTTGGAATACGTACGTTTAGGTTATGTTATGTTGCGTTAGGTTAGGATATCTTCTGTGCTACACGCTGCCATCCTATGGACTCCGGCGCTCTAGTGTGCGCTACCACACTCTGCTTGTGTCTGAGGTCGCCAGGAATAGTGGTCGCGGCAGGTTAGGTTGAGCTGCGTTTCGTTCGGTTAGGCGAGGTTTGATTAGGCTTGGATGTGACAGCTATGACTTTTGTGCTAGAAACTGCTATTCGGTGTCCTTCTGCGATCAACTACCTCTAGTATATTCCGCTTGGCTCTGGGGAGGCGAGCATTAGTGGCATCGACACGCTAGGTTATGCTATGTTGCGTTTGGTTATATTTCGTTTGGTTACGTTAGGACAAGGTATCTACGACTTTTGTGCAATACATTGCTGTTTGGTTGTTTTCTGTAATCTACTTGGCACTACTATATTCTGCTTGTACATGAGGGAGCCAGCAGTAGTGGTCATGGCGCGATAGTCTGCGTTAGGCTATGTTTGGTAAGGGTACGGATGTCTAGGTTAGGAGAGGATAGCTCTGGCTTTGCGCTATACACCGATATTCGGTAGACTTCTACGCCCTACATTGCTTTACTGTACCCTGTTCTGCTCAGTGGAGGCCAGCAGTAGTGGTCTCGGCTCGTTGGTTTGAGTTAGGCTACCTTTGGTTGGGTCATGTTGGTTTGGGTTAAGTCTGGATAGCTTTGGTTTTCGACATATACACTGCTATTCGGACGGTTTCCCTGCCCTACTGTGCTTTACCATTATCTGCTCGACTCTGGGTATACCAGAAATGGTGGTCGTGGCACGTTAGGTTATGTTAAGCTACGTTCGGTTGTGCTACGTTTGGATAAGTTAGGATAGGGTGCCATTGACTTTTGTGCTATACACTGCCATTCGGTGAATCTTAGCGCTCTAAAGCGCTCTAATTTGTTCAGTCGGGCACTGGGAAAGCCAGCGATAGTGGTCTCCGTACGCTATGATGAGACATGTTACGTTCGGTTAGGTTAGGCTGGGCTTAGTTTGGCCAGGATAGCTCTTACTTTTGTGCTATGCACAGATATTCGGTGAATTCCTGCGCTCTACTATGCTCTACTATAATCTGCTCTACTCTGGCAAGGCCATCAATAGTGGTCTTGGCGCAATATGTAGGGTCATATTGCGTTTGGTTATGCTACGTTCGGATGGGTTAGGACAGGGTAGCATGGAATTTTGTAATATACACTGATCTCCGGCGGATTTGTGCGCTCTGCATTCTTGTACTCTACTCTGCTTGACAATGGGGCGGCCACTAATTGTGGTCTTGGCACGTAGGTGGGGGATAGGTATCGTCAGGTTGGTTTAAGTTTGTCTGGGTTAGGTCTGGATATCTCTGGCTTACGATGAAAACACTTTTGTTCGGTGGGCTGTTGTGATCCACTGTGCTCTATTATGTCCTGCTTGGCTCTGGGGAGGGCAGCAATAGTGGGCTCGGGATGTCAGGCTGAGTTAGGTTGCGTTTGGTTATGTTACGTTTGGCTATGTTAGGATATGGTAGCTTAGACTATTGTGCCATACTCAGCACTTCGTTGGATTTCTGCGCTATGTGTTGCTATACTATACCCTACTCGCCTCTCGTGAGGACAGCAATTGTGGTCGCTGCACGTTAGGTTGGGTTCGATTACGTTTGGTTAGTTTGAGTTACGATGTGTTAGGTCAGGATAGCTTCGACTTTTGTGCTGCACGTTGTTATTATGCGGACGTCTGCGCTCCTCAGTGCCCTATCACACATTGCTTTTCTCTGTTATCGTCAGGATTAATGCTCTCGGCGTGTTGAATTCAGTTGCGGTACGTTTGGTTGGTGAGGCTTGGCCGAATTGTTTAAAGCTCCTTTGACCTTTGTGCTGTACACTACTATTCTGACGACTTCAGCTTTCTACATTGTTCTGCTATACTCTGCATGGCTCTCGTGAGGCCAGCAATATCGGTCGTGGCACGTCAGTTTGGGTTACGTTACGTCTCCTTATGTTACGTATGGTTAGGTGAGGATAGTATAGATTTGACTTTTGCCCTATACACTGCTATAGGGTGGATTTCTGCTCTCTATTGTGCTCTAGCATAATCTGCTCGACTCCCGGGATGCGAGCAATAGACGTCGTGGCACGTTAGGTTTGGTTACGTTGCGTTTGGTTAATTTAGCTTTGGCTACCTTCGGTTAAGGTAGCTATGACCTTCGTGCTATACTCTGTTATTCAGAGGATTCCTGCTCACCACTGTGCTCTACTCTAATCTGCTAGGCGCTGGGGAGACCAGCAATAGTGGTAGCGGCCCGTTTGGTTGCGGTTGGTTACGTTTGGCTTTGTTACTATAGACACGGCTAGAATGATGTACATGTGACTTTTGAGCTACACACTGCTATTTGGTGGATATCTCCGCTCTACTCTGCTCTAATGTGCCCTGCTTTGCTCTGGGGAGGCCAGAAATAGTGGCCGCCGGGCGTTAGGTTGAGTTAAGTTGCGTTTGGCTAGGTTATGTTAGCATGGGTTAAGTTTGCATATCTTCCACCTATCTGCTATACACTGACACCCTATTGACTTCTGCGATACACTCTCCTCTAATATGTGCTGCTAGCGATGGGTAAACCGGCAAAAGTGGTCTCGGCACGTTAGGTTATGTTAAGTTACGTTTGACTGTGGTACGTTTGGTTAGGTTAGGATAGGACAACTTTGACTTCGGTGCTTTACACTGCTATTCGGATGATTTCTGCTCCCTTCGTTACTCTTCTATACTCTGCCCGGCTCCGGCGAAGCCAGCAATGACTGCCATAGCACGATAGGTTGAGTTAGGTAACGTTTGGTTAGGTTAGGTTAGGTACGGTTAGAATGGCTTTGACTTTTGTGCTATACGCGGCCATGCTGTGGATTCCTGCGCCCTACATTACTCTACTATACACTGCCCGACTCTCGGGATGCATGCAGTAGAGCTCGTGGCACGCTAGGTTGAGTTTGGCTACGTTTGGCTAGGTTAGCTTAGGCTATGTTTGGACAGGGTAGCTATGACTTTCGTGCTATACACAGCTTTCGGTGGATTCCTGCCACCCGCTGTGCTCTACTCTTATCTGTTGGACCCTGTGGAGGTCAGCAACAGTGGTCGCGGCACGTTACGACGAGTTTTTCTACGTTACGTTAGGTTACGTCGGTTTGTGTTTGGTTAGGTTATCTTTGACCTTTCTGCTCTACACTGCGATTCTACGGATTTCTGCGCCCTACTATCATCTAGTATGTTCTGCTTGGTTCTGTGGAGGTCAGAAATATTGGTGGCGGCCCGTTTGGTTGATGTTGGTTACGTTTGGCTTTGTTCCGATTGGCTAGCTTAGAACAGTGTACTTGTGACTTTTGTGCTACATACTCCTTTTCGGTGGATTTCTCCGCTCTACTGTGCCCTAGTATGCTTTGGTTTGCTCTGGGGAGGCCAGAAATAGTGGCTGAGGCATGTTAGGTTGAGTTTGGCTACGTTAGGTTAGGTAATGTTAGTTTGGATTAGGTTTGGATGTCATTGACTTTTCTGATGTACACTGCTATTCCATGGATTTCTGCGCCCTACTTTCCTCTATCGTGTTCTGTACGCCTCTGGGGAGGCAAGCAATAGCGGGGCGGCACGTTAGGCTGTGTTTGGTTACGTTTGGTTATGTTAGGTGAGTCTAGGTTAAGATGGGAAAGCTTTGACCTTTGTGTTACACTCAGCTATTCGGTGGAATGCTGCCCTCTACTGCCCTCTAATATGCTCTGCTTGTCTTTGGGGAGGAAAGCAGTAGTAGTCTCGGCACGGTACCTTGAGATAAGCTACGTTCGGTTATGTTACGATTGGCTATGTTAGGGAA
>NW_016910353.1:123307-135120 GCF_001483705.2 Eufriesea mexicana
AGATAGCTTTAACTTTTGTGGCTAACACCTATATTCGGTGCATTTCTGCGCTCTACTGTGCTCTAATATGTTCTGCTTGGCTCTGGGGATGCCAGCAATAGAGGCCTCGGCTAGTTATGTTCAGTTATTCCACGTTTGGTTAGGTTAGGTTAGGACTGGTTTGGTTAAGATGACTTTGACTTTTGTGCTATTCACTGTAATGCGGTGGGACTCTGCGCACTGCTGTGTTCCAGTACAATCTGCTTTTCTTTGTGGAGGCCAGCTTTAGTGGTCTCGTCATTTTAGGTTTATTTGGGTTACGTTTGGTTAGGTCAGGTTAGGCTACGTTTGGTTGGTATAACTTCTACTTTCGTGCTATACACAGTTATTCGCTGTATTCCTGTGATCTACTGTGCTCTAGTACATTTTGCTTGTCCCTGTGGAGGCCAGCAGTAGTGACCTCGTCATGTTGAGCTAGGCTACGTTTGGGTACGTAACGTATGTCTTGATTAGGATATTCTACTGCGACTTTCGTGCTGTAAACTGCTTTTCGGGGGATTTCTTTGATCTACTGTGCTCTACTACATTCTGCTTTGCTCTGGGGTGGCCAGGAGCAGTGGTTGCCACACGTCATGTTGAGCTATGCTACGTTTTGTTAGGTTTGGTTAGCTCAGGGTAGGTTAGGAAGTCTACAGCTTCTGAGCTATACACAGCTTTCCCTGCATTACTGCGATCTACTGTGCTCTAATACATTCTGCTTGGCTCTGGGGTGACCAGTAATAGTGGCCTCAGCACGTTACTTTCATTATGCTACGTTTCGTGAGGTTAGGTTGGGAAGCTTCGGTTAGGATTTCTTTGTCGCTTGCCCTATACGCTGCTATTTGTTGAATTTCCGCGATCTATATTGCTCTACTGTACCCTGCTCTACTCTAGGGACGCGAGCAATAGCGGCCGTAGCACGTTAGGTTGAGTTATACTACGTTCGGTTAGGTTAGATTAGGTTGGGTTAAGCTACGTTTGGTTAGGATAGCTCTGACTTTCTCGCTGTATACTGTTATTCGGTGGATTTCTGTGATCTACTGTGCTCTATTACATTCTGCTTGGCTCTGGGGAAGCCAGCGGCAGTTGTCGCGTCGCGTTGGGGTGAGATATGCTATGCTTGGTTAGGTTAGGTTATGTCAGGTTACGTTAGGATATCTTCGACTTTTGTGCTGTACACTGCAATGCGGACGGTTTCTGCGCACTTGTGTGCTCTTTCACATTCTGCTAGTCTGATTGGAGGCCAGCAATAGTGGTCTCGTTATGTTAGTTTGAGCTAGGCTTCGTTTGGATATGTCACGTTTGGCTAGGTTAGGATCGGCTACATATACTTTTCTGGTTACACCACTTTTCGGCAGATTTCTGCCTTCTACTGCGCTCTACTACATTCTGCATTGCTCTGGAGTGGTCGGGAGCAGTGGCCGCTTCACGCCATTTTGGGTTATGTTGTGATTTGCTAGGTTAGATTAGGTGAAGCTTGATTATGGAATTTACGGCTTTTGAGCTATTCACTGCAGTTCGGTGCATTTCTGCGATCTAGTGTGCTATAGTATACTCTGCTTGTCTGTTTGGATAAGTTAAGCATGGCTGGGTTAGAACAGGCTACTTTGACATCCGTGATTTACATCGCTACTCGGAGGATTTCTGCGCTCTATATTACGCTACTGTACTTGGTCCGCCTCTTGGGATGCGGGAAATAGTGTCCAGGGCACGTTATTTTGTGTTAGGTTATGTCCGGTTAGGTTAGGTTTGGCTATGTTTGGTTGTTGTAGCTATAACTTTCGTGCTACACACAGTTATTCGGCGTATTCCTGTGATCTACTGTGGTCTACTACATTCTGCTTGTCTATGGGGAGGCCAGGAGCCGTGGTCGCTGCACGCTTTTTTGAGCTATGCTACGTTTCGTTTTGTTAAGTTACGTCAAGTAATGTTAGGGTATCTGCGGCATTTATGCTATTGACAGCAGTGCGGTGTATTTCTGCGCACCTCTGTGCTCTAGTACATTCTGCTCCACTCTGTGGAGGCCCGCAATAGAGGTCTCGTCGTGTTAGGTTTTGTTAGGCTACGCTTGTATGTGTTACGTTTGGCTGGGTTAGGATGGGCTACTTTGACCGTTGTGCTGTACTCTGCTATTCGGTGTATATCTGTGCTCTAATGTGCTCCAGTATGCTCAGCCTGTCACTGTGTAGGCCAGCATTAACGGTCTATTTACGTTATGTTTGTTTACAATACTTTTGGATAGGTTGGGTTAGGCCAAGTTAGGTCAGAATATGTTTGACTTTTGCTCTGTACACTGCAATGCGGTGGATTTCTGCGCTCTACATTGCACTACTATACTCTGCTCGACTCTGGGGAGGCCAGCAACAGTGGTTGGGGTACGTTGCTTTCAATATGGTTATGTTTGGTTTGGTAAGGTTAGGCTAAGTTTGGTCAGGGTAGCTTTGACTTTCGTGGTGTACACTATTATCCGGAGGTCTTCTGTGATCTGCCGTGCTCTACCATACTCTGCTCGGCTCTAGGGATTCCAGCAGCTGTGGTCGCGGCACGTTATGTTCAGATGTGTCACGGTTGGTTAGGTTAGGTTAGATCAGGTTATGCTAGGATATCCACGGCCTTACTACTATTCACAGCAATACGGTGGTTTCTGCGCTCTGCTGTGCTCTACTGTATCCTGTTTGGCCCTGGTTCGTCCAGCAATAGTGGCCGCGGCTTCGTTGTGTTGCGTTACATTTTCTTGGGTTAGGTTCGGATAGCTACGACTTTCCTGCTGTACACTGCGATTCTATGGATTTCTGCCCTCTAGACTCCTCTAATATGTTCTGCTTGGCGCTGCGGAGGCCGGCACTAGAGGTCGCGACTCGTTAGGTCCGTTATGTTACATTCGGTTATAATATGTGTGGCTTGGTTAAGATATGGTAGCCTTACCTTTGTGCTTTACACTGTAACGCCGCGGAAACCTGTGACATACTGTGCTCTAGTATATTCTGCTTGGCTCTGGGATGTCAGCAGCAGTGGTGTAGGGCGGTTAGGTGGAGTTTGGTTACGTCCTGTTATGCTACGTTTGGTTACGTTAAGCCAGGATAGCCTTGACTATTGTGCTATACACTGCAATTCGGTGTACTTCTGCGCTGTGCTGCGATCTAATATGCTCTACTTTGCTCTGGGTAGGCCGGAAGCAGTGGCCGCGGCGCGTTAGGCAGCGATGGGCTACGTTATATTTGTGTGGGTTAGGACAGGATGTCTATGACTTTTGTGCTGTACACTGAATTGCGTTCGATTTCTGCGGCCTACAGTGCTCTACTATGTTCTGTTTGGCTCGGGGGAGGCCAGTAGTTGTGGTCCCGCCATGTTAGGTAGAGATACGCTACGCTTGGTTAGGATATGTTAGCTATGGTTAGGTTTGAATAGCTTCGACTTTTCCGCTGTACGCTGCGATTCTATGGGCTTCTGCTATCTATTCTCCTGTAATATGTTCCGCTTGGCTCTGGTGATGCCAGCAATTGCGGTCTCGTCTCGTTTGGTTTAGTTAGTCTACGTTCGGTTAGGTCAGGTTAGGTCACGTATGTTTATATATCTGAGATTTGTGCGATTCGCTGCTCTCTGGATGCTTTCTGCGCTCTGCTGTGCTCTAGTGTATTCTACTTGGCTCTGGGGAATCCGGAAATAATAGTCCCGGCACGTTAGGCTGAAGTAGGTTGCGTTCGGTTATAATAGGTTTGGACAGGTTAGGATATGGTAGCTGTGACTTTTGTGCTGTACAATGATATTCGGCGTATTTGTACGCTATTCATTGCTCTACTGTACTCAACCCGACTAAGGGGAGGCCAGTAATATTGATCCCGTGACGTTTGCTTTGTTTAGGCTCCGCTGGATTGTGTTACGATTGGCAAGGATAGGAGGGGCTAGCTTTTACTTTTGCGCTGTACACTGCTCTTCGGACGATTTAGGCACTCTACTGCCCTCTAATATGGTCCGCTTCGCTCTGGGAGTGGCAGCAATTGTGGTATCGGCACGTTACGTTGAGTTAGTCTACGTTCAGTTAGGTTAGGTTAGCTTAGGTAAGGTTCGGGTATCTTTGACGTTTGTGCTACTCGCTGCCCTCTGGTGGCTTTCTGCGCCCTGCTGTGCCCTATTATATTCTACTCGGCCCTGGGCAATCCTGCAATAGCGGCCCCGGCACGTCAGGTAAGCTTAGGTTGCGTTTGGTTAAATATCGTTTGGACAGGTTAAGATAGTGTGGAATTGACTTTTGTGCTGTACAATGCTATTCGACCTATTTCTACGCTCTATATTGCTCTAGTATACTCCTCTGGACTATGGAGATGCCAGTAATAGTGTTCTCGACTCGATAGTTTGAGTTAGGATACGTTTGGGTAGGTCATGTTCGCCTTGGTCAGGTTTGGATAACATTGGCTATTGTGGCGTCATCTGTTGCTCGGTGTATTTCTGCGCTCTGCGTCGCTCTAGTAGCGTTGCTGCGTTTGGTGCTGGGGATGACGGCAATTGTGATCTCGGCACGTTAGGTTGAGCTAGGCTTCGTTGGGTAGGTTAGGCTATGTCAGGTTAGATTAGGGTATCTTTGACTTTTGGGCTCTGCACCTCATTGCGGCGGATTTCTGCGCTTTCCTGTGCTCTAGTACATTCTGCTTTGCTTTGGGGTGGTCAGCAGTAATGGTCTAGGCACGATAGGTTCGTTTATGCTACGTTTGGTTGTGTTATGCTTGGTATGGGTAGGATAGGGTCGCTCTGACGTTTCTGCTTCATAGAGCTATTCGGTGGGTTTCTGCACCCTGCTGCGATCTAATATTCCATGCATTGCTCTGGGAATTCCAGAAATAATGGCCGCGTCGCGTTAGGTTGCGTAAGGTTACGTTTGGTTAGGTTAGGTATGTTTGGGTTAGGTTGGAATACCTTTAACGTACGTGCAATACGTTGGCGTTCTGTGGACCTCTGCGCTCTACTCTCGTCTAGTATGCCCCGCTTGGCGATGGAGGGGCCAGCATTGGTGGGCTAAGCACGTTAGATTGGGATACGTTACGTTTGGTTACGTTAGGTTAGGATATCTTCTACTTTTCTGTTTTACACTCTAACCCTTTTGATTTCTGCTCTCTACCGTACTATAGAATATTCTGCTTGGCTCTGAGGAGGTCCGCAATATTGGTGTAGGCACGTTAGGTGTAGTTATGTTACGTTTGGTTGTGCTACGTTCGGTTAAGTTAGGATAGGATGGCTTTGACCTTTGTGCTGTACACAGCTATTAGGAAGATCTCTGCGCTCTTGATTGCTCTACTATGCTCTGCTCGACTCTGGGGAGACCAGCAGCAGCGGTCGTGGCACAGCAGGTTCAGTTAGGTTACATTCGGTTAGGTTAGGTTACGTTACGTTTGACTGGGATGGCACTGACTTTTGTTATGCACATCTGTTAGGTGGACTGCTGCGCTCTACTGTGCTCTAGTATTTTCTGCTTGTCTCTGGGTATGCCGCCAATAGTGGTCTCGGCACGTTAGGATGAGATAGATAACATTCGTTTTTGTTGCGTTTGGTTAGATTAGGATACGGTAGCCCTGACTTTTATGATATACACCGCTATTTCGTGGGTTCCTGCGCTCTACGTTGATCTAATGTGCTACGCTTTTCTCTGGGGAGGCCAGCAATAGTATTCTCTGCGCGTTATGTTTGGCTATGCTACTTTCGGTTGGGTTAGGCCAGGACAGGTTAGGTTAGGTTATCTATGACTTTTGTGCTGCACCATGCGATGCGGCTAATTACTGCGCTCCACTGTGCTCCAGTATATTCTGGTTGGCTCCGGGGAGGCATGGAACAGTGGTCTCAGCGCATCAGCTTGAGGTAATCTACCTTCGGTCGTGTTACGTTTGACTATGTTAGGATGAGGAAGCTTTAACTATTGGGCCATGCACTGCGATTCTATGGACCTCTGCGCTCCACTCTCCTCTAATATGTTCTGCTTTGCTATGACGAAGGGAGCAATAGAGGTCTCGGCACGCTAGGAAGTGTTTTGCTACGCTCGGTTACGTTACGCTTTGCTATGTTAGTATAGGGTAGCTTTGACATTTGTTCCATACACTGATATGAGGTGGATTTCTGCGCTCCACTGTGCTGTAATATATTCTGCATGGCCCTGGGCATGGCAGCTATAGTGATCTCGGCACGAAAGTTTCAGCTATGTTGCACTTGACTCGGCTAGGTTAGGATAGGCTTAATTAGGATATCTTTGACTTTATAACTATACACTGCTATTCGGTCGACATCTGTGCACTGCATTGCTCTACTAGCACCTGCTTGAATCAAGGGAGGCCAGCAATAGCGGACGTGGCACGTTTGGTTGAGATAGGTTGCGTTTGTCTATGTTAGGTTTGTACATGTTTGGTTATGATGGCCTCGACTTTCGTGCTATAAACTGCTATTCAGTGGACTTCTGTGCTCTACTGTGTTCTTGTATATTCTGCTTGGCCATGGGGAGGCATGCAGTATTATCTTCGGCACGTTAGTCCGAGTTATGTTGCGTATGGTTATGTTACGTATGTTTACGTTAGGATTGGATAGCTTAGACTTTTGTGCCATACACAGCTAGTCGGCCGATTTCTGCGCTTTATATTGCACTGCTGCGCTCTGCTCGACTCTGAAGAAGCCAGCAATAGTGGTCTCGGCACGATAGTTTCAGATATGCTACGTTTGGTTGGGTGATGTTTTTTTCATGTTAGGTTCGTATAGCTTTGACTTCCTCGGCATATTCTGTTATTCTGTCTATTTTTTCGCTCTACTGTGCTTCACTATACTATGCTCGACTTTGGGGAGGCCAGTAATAGTGGTCCCGGCACGTTAGCTAGATTTAGGCTACGTCTGGTTATGTGACGTTTGGTCAGGATAGGTTAGGTTATCTTCGACTTTTGTGCTTTACGTTGCAGCGCCGCGGAAAACTGTGATCTACTCTGCTCTGGTATATTCTGTTTGACTCTGGGGAGGTCAGCCATTGTGGTGTAGGGCGGTTAGGTGTTGTTAGGTTACGTTTGGATATGATATTTTCGGTTAGGATGGACTAGAATAGCTTCGACTTTTCTGCTACACACTGCTATTCAGTAGATTTCTGCGCGCTACTATAATCAAGTATGCCCTGCTTCGCTCTGGGATTGCCAGAAATGGTGGTCGCCGCGCGTTAGTCTGTGTTATGCACGTTTGGTTATGTTAGGTTTGTTTGGGTTAGGTTAGGATATCTTTGACTTGTGTGCTGTACACTGGAATACGGTGGACTTCTACGAACTACAGCGCTTTTGTACGTTCTGATTGGCTCTGGGGAAGACAGTAATAGTGGTCTCGGCTCATTATGTTGAGCTAGGATACGTTTCGTTATGTTATGCTTGCTTTGGCTACGTTCGGATATTTTCCACTTCTCTGCTATACACTGCCAATATACGGGCTTCTACTGTACTCTAATATGTTCAGCTTGGCTCTAGGCGGCCAGCAATAGTGTCCTCGGCACGTTAGCACTAGTTAAGTACCGTTTGGTTACATTAAGTTTGTTTGGGTCAGGTTGAGTTGGGATATGTTTGACTTTTGTGCTATACACTGCAATGCGGCGGTTTCCTGCGCCCTACTGTGCTCTACTATATTCCGGTTCGCTTTGCGGAGGTCAGCAGAAGTGGTCTATGCACGATAGGTTGTGTTAGGCTACGTGTGGTTAAGTTATGTTTGGCCAGATTAGGCTAGGATAGCTTTGAATTTTGTGATATAAATTGTTACTCGGTAGATTTCTGCGCTCTACTGTGATCTGATACTCCATGCTTTGATCTGGTAATGCTTGAAAAAGTGGCCGTGGCGCGACTGGATTTGTTATGTTACGCTTGTTTGGGCTAGGTATGTTTGGGTTTGGTTAGGATATCTTTGACTTTCGTTCTATACACTGAGATTCTATGGAACCCTGAGCTATACTCTTCTCTAATATGCCCTGATTGGCGGTAGGGAGGCCAGCAATTTTGGGCTAGGCACGTTATGTTGGGGTTTGTTACGTTTGATTATGTTTGGTTTGGTCAAATTAGGTTAGGATATCTTTGACTTTTACGCTATACACCGCTATACGTGCAATTACAGCGTTCTACGTTGCTCTACCATACTCTGCTTAGCTCTCGGGAGACCAGCAGTAGCTTTCGTGGCACGTCAGTTTGGGTTACGTTACGACTGCTTATCTTACGTTTGGTTAGTTTGGGATAAGGTAGCTTGGACTCTTGTGCTATTCACAGCGATTCTATGCATTTGTGCGCTCTACTCCCCTCTAATACGTTCTGCTTGGCTCCAGGGCCGTCAGAAATAGTGGGCTCGGGTCGTTAGGATGAGTTAAGTTACGTTTGGTCAGGTTAGTACAGGATAGCTATGACTTTTCTGCCTTAAACTGATATACGGGTCATATCTGCAATCTGCTGCGCTCTAATACGTTCTGCATGTCTCTAGGGCTGCCAGCAACAAAGGTCTAGGCCCGTTATGTCTAGTTGTTCTACGTTTGGTTAGGTTAGGTGAGAACTGGTTAGGTTGCGATATCTTTGACTTTTTTGATATGCATTGCTGTTTGGTGACACTCGGAGCTCTACTTGCCTCTACTATACTCTGCTCGACCCTCGGGAGGCGAGCCAATAGTGGACTCGGCTCGTTAGGCTTATTTAGAATACGTGTGGTTAGGCTAGAATAGGTCAGGTTGGGTTAGGACTTCTTTGACCTTACTGATACAAACTGCAATTCAGTGGATTTCATCGCTGTACTGTTCTCTGGTATATTCCGCTTGGCTCCGCGGAGGCCAGCAATATTGGTCTCTGCGTGTTAGTTTGAGCTAGGTTGCGTTTGGTTAGGTTAGGTTTGTCTGGGTTAGGTTAGGATACCTTTGACGTTTCTGCTGTTCATTGCCATTCAATGGACTTCTGTGCCCTACGCTCATCTAATATGTTCTTCTTGGCTCTGGGGAGGTCAGCAATGGCGGCTTCGGCACGTTAGGTTTGGTCAGATTACATTTGGCATGGCTAGGTTAGGTTAGGTATGGCTAGGATAGCTTTGACTTTTCTGCTTTACAATGCGATTCAATGGATTTCTGGGTTCCATACTTCTCTAATATGTTCCACTCGGATGTTTGTAGGCCAGCTATAGTGTTCGCGGTACGTTAGAAGGAGATAGGTTAAGTTCGACCATGTTACGTTTGGTTAGGTTAGGATAGGGTAGCCTTGTCTTTTGTGCTATACACTCTTAATCTATGGACCAATGCGTAGTCAAACATACGCTAACTGCGTATGTCCACCGAAAACCAATGTGTACTTCGAAAGTCATATATTTCCAAGCCTAACCCAAACCTGCGTAACGTAGTCGGACGTAGCCTAACTCAACATAACGGCCCGAGACCACTATTACTTTCCTCCCCAGAGTCGTACAGAGTATAGTAGAGCAACGTAGGGTGTAGAAATCCACCGAATTCCTGCGTAAAGCACAAATGTCAAAGCTAGCCACTCCTTGCCTATCCAAACGTAACATAACGAAACGCAACCTAACTTAACCTAACCTGCCGAGGCCGCTGCTTCCTGCCTCCCCAGGGTCAAGCAGAATATACTAGAGCACAACAGAGCGCATTAATTCACCGCATTGTAATGTACAGCACAAGAGTGGAAGATACCCTAGCATAAACTGTCCTATACCAACGCATCCGAACATAGCACAACAAAACGTAAGGTGCCGAGCCTAGCATTGCTTTCCTCCCCAAAGCCAAGCAGACCATATTATAGCAATGAAGACAGCAGAAATCCACCGAATTGCAGTGTATAGCACAGTAGTCGACTAAACCCTTACCTAACCTGTCATTCCCTAACCTATCCGAGCGTAGACTAAATGCACGTACCGAGCGGAGTCCACTGTTGCTGGCCTCCCCATCGCCAAGCAGAACATATTGGAGAAGACTAGAGCACAAAAGTCAATGGAATGGCAGCGCACTGCAGGAAAGTGAAAACCATTCAAACCTAATCCATGCCAACGTAACCTAGCCAAACATAATATATCTCAACATAACTCGTAGTGGCATCCATTTCTTGCCTCCACAGAGCGCAGAGCAAAGGAAAGCAGAGCGAAGAAACCCACCGAATATCAGTGTACAACGCAAAAGTCACAGCTATTCTATCCTAACCTTAACAATCGTAATACTACCAAACGTAACTGAAACCAACCTAACGTGCCCCAGCCTTCCTGGAGCCAAGCAGAGAAAATTTGACGTAAGTAGAGCGCAGAAAGACGAAAAACCGCTGTGTACAGCAGAAAAGTCAAATATTCCAAATCCTAACCCAAACTAACGTAACCAATTCTGACATAGCCATACTTAACATAGCGCGCCGCGACCACTATTGCTGGCCTCCCCAGTGCCAAGCAGATTTGAGTAGAGCACAGTAGAAGACAGGAAACCACCGAAAAACAGTGTATACATCGAAAGTCCGAGTTATCCTCAACAAACTTAACCTAACCTAACCTAACCAAACGTGACCTAACTAAACCTTACGTGCCACGGTAGTTAGGACTTCTTTGACCTTACTGATACAAACTGCAATTCAGTGGATTTCATCGCTGTACTGTTCTCTGGTATATTCCGCTTGGCTCCGCGGAGGCCAGCAATATTGGTCTCTGCGTGTTAGTTTGAGCTAGGTTGCGTTTGGTTAGGTTAGGTTTGTCTGGGTTAGGTTAGGATACCTTTGACGTTTCTGCTGTTCATTGCCATTCAATGGACTTCTGTGCCCTACGCTCATCTAATATGTTCTTCTTGGCTCTGGGGAGGTCAGCAATGGCGGCTTCGGCACGTTAGGTTTGGTCAGATTACATTTGGCATGGCTAGGTTAGGTTAGGTATGGCTAGGATAGCTTTGACTTTTCTGCTTTACAATGCGATTCAATGGATTTCTGGGTTCCATACTTCTCTAATATGTTCCACTCGGATGTTTGTAGGCCAGCTATAGTGTTCGCGGTACGTTAGAAGGAGATAGGTTAAGTTCGACCATGTTACGTTTGGTTAGGTTAGGATAGGGTAGCCTTGTCTTTTGTGCTATACACTCTTAATCTATGGACCAATGCGTAGTCAAACATACGCTAACTGCGTATGTCCACCGAAAACCAATGTGTACTTCGAAAGTCATATATTTCCAAGCCTAACCCAAACCTGCGTAACGTAGTCGGACGTAGCCTAACTCAACATAACGGCCCGAGACCACTATTACTTTCCTCCCCAGAGTCGTACAGAGTATAGTAGAGCAACGTAGGGTGTAGAAATCCACCGAATTCCTGCGTAAAGCACAAATGTCAAAGCTAGCCACTCCTTGCCTATCCAAACGTAACATAACGAAACGCAACCTAACTTAACCTAACCTGCCGAGGCCGCTGCTTCCTGCCTCCCCAGGGTCAAGCAGAATATACTAGAGCACAACAGAGCGCATTAATTCACCGCATTGTAATGTACAGCACAAGAGTGGAAGATACCCTAGCATAAACTGTCCTATACCAACGCATCCGAACATAGCACAACAAAACGTAAGGTGCCGAGCCTAGCATTGCTTTCCTCCCCAAAGCCAAGCAGACCATATTATAGCAATGAAGACAGCAGAAATCCACCGAATTGCAGTGTATAGCACAGTAGTCGACTAAACCCTTACCTAACCTGTCATTCCCTAACCTATCCGAGCGTAGACTAAATGCACGTACCGAGCGGAGTCCACTGTTGCTGGCCTCCCCATCGCCAAGCAGAACATATTGGAGAAGACTAGAGCGCAGGAA
>NW_016910353.1:135299-144088 GCF_001483705.2 Eufriesea mexicana
GAATGCATAGGACCGCAGTGCATAGCATAAGAGTCCCAGCCACCCTAGCACAACAGAACCAAACGTAACATAACCGATCGTAGCTTAACTCAACCTAACGTGTCGAGACGACTACTGCTTGCCACCCCAGAGCCTAGCAGAGCATGCTAGAGCACAGTGGAGTGCAGAAATCCACCACAAGGCAGCGCAAAGCACAAAAGTCAAAGCTTTCCTGTCCAAACCTGACCAAACGTAACATAACCAAACGTCGCGTACCTCAACATAACGTGCGGAGACTAGCATTGCAGGCCTCTCCAGAACCAAGCAAGACATACTAGATCAATGTAGAGCACAGAGATCCACTGAATATCAGTGTATAGCACAAAAGTCAAAGCTAAACTCTCCAAACCTAGCCAAATCTGTCATTTCCAAACGTAACATAAATCAACCTAACATGACGCGACCGCTTTCGCTGGCCTCCCCTGGGCAATGCAGTACATATTAGAGGGTTGGAGCGCAGAAGTCCATAGAATCTCAGTGTATACCAGAAAAGTCAGGGCTATCCAAACCTAGCCCAAGCAAACGTATCCTAACTAAACGAAGACTAACTCAACATGACATGAATCGACCGCTATTGTTAGACCACCATTGCCAAGCATAATACAGTATAGCACAGTACAGCGCAGAAATCCACCGAACAACGGTTCATCCAACGAAAGTCAAAGCTATTTACACAAATCCCGAACAAGCGTAGCCAAAATTTACGTAGCCAAACTCAAACTAACGTTCCGACACCACCATTGCCGGCCAACTCTGAGTCAAGCAGGGTATAGTAGGTATATGTAGAGCGCAGAAATCCACCGAATAGCAGTGTATAGCATAAAAGTGAATGCCATCCTTTTCTAACCTAACTCATCGAAACATAGCCAAACGTAACATGACTCAAAATAACTATTCGAGATCACTATTCCTGGCCTTCCGGATTCGAGCAGAATATTCTAGAGCACTGTAGAGCGCTGGAGACAAACGAATAACGATGTATAGCGCAGACGCCGAAGTAGTCCTTACATAACTTAACCTACACAAACAAGACCAAACGTAACCTAACTCAAGCAAACGTGCCACTACCACTATTGCTGTCCTCCCCACTGACAAGCAGAGTCCAGTATAGTGTCGCAGAGTGCAGACATCGACCGAATGGCAGCGTACAGCGCAAGACTCACAGCTACCATAACCAAACCTAACCTAACCTAGCCAAGCCAAACCTAGTCGGTCTCAACCCAACGTGCCGGGTCCACAATTGCTGGCATCAACAGGTCCAAGCAGAACATGTTAAAGCACGGCAGAGCGCAGAAGTCAACGGTGTAGCGGTGTATAGCGCGAAAGTCAAAGCTATCCTATCCTAACCAGGCCAAACGTAACGTAACCGAACGTAACACAGCTCAACCTGACGTGCCGGGGCCACTATTGCTTGCCTCCACAGCGCCAACCAGGGCATATTAGAGCAGAGTAGAGCGCAGAAATCCACCGAATTGCAGTGTACATCACAAAAGTCAAAGCTACCACCTCCTGCCCTAACGAAACGTAACACAAACGAACGTAGCTTAAATGAACCCAACCTGCCGAGACTACAATTTCTGCCCTCCCCAGAGACGAGTGGAGTATTGTAGAGCAGAGTAGAGCGCAGAAATGCACCGAATATAAGTGTAAGGCACAAAAGTCTAAGCTATCCTCTCCTACCATAACCCAACCTAACCTGAACAATCGTAGCCTGACGCAACATTCGCGCCATGCCCAACCTTACTGGCCTCCACATAGTCGAGCAAGGTACAGGAGAGCAATGTGGAGTGCAGAAGTCGACGGGATGGCAGTGTATAGCACAAAAGCCAGAACTACCCTCCCCTAACCAATCCAAACGTAATATAGTCAGACGTATCCTAACTTAAACTAACGTGCCGAGAACACTATTGCTGGATTCCCCAGAGCCACGCAGAGTAAACTAGAGCAGTGTTAAGCGCAGAGAGACACCAATTAACATCTTACAGCACAATGGTCAAATATATTCTAACCTAACCTGGCCTAACCCAACCTATACAGACGTGGACTAAGTAAACCTAGAGATACGAGGCCACAATTTCTGGCCTCTTCAGTGCCGAGCAGAGCACACTAGAACACAGTACTGTGCAGATATTCAGCGAGTAGCAGCTCACAGCGCAAAAGACAAAGCTATACCGGCCTAAAGCACATAGACCATTATTCCTGAACTCTGCAGAGCCAACCAGAATATACTAGAGCGCAGTAGATCGCCGAAATTCGCCACACTGCAGCGTAAGGCGCAAATGACAAAGATATCCTAATCTAACCTGACATAACCTAACCAAACCAGACGTAGCTTGACTCAACATAACGCGCCGGGCCACGGTTTCCGTCCTCCACGGAGCCAAACAGAGCATATTAGAGCACAGTATAGCGCAGAAACTCACGGAATAACAGTATACAGTATAAAAGTCAATGCTATCGTCTCCTACCTTAACCAAACGTAACATAGCCGTACGTAGAATATATCAAACTAGCGTGCGTGGACCACTATTCCTGGCAACCCCAGAATCGAGAAGAATATAGTAGAGCAATGTAGAACGCAGAAAGCCTTCAAAGAGCAGCGAAGAGCACAATCGCCTAAGGCACATTAACCACATCAGTCCTAACCTGGCACAACCAAACGTAGACTAACTAAACATAACTAGCGGAGACCACTACTGCTGGCCTCCACAGAGCCAGGCAGAACATACTAGAGCACAGTGGAGAGCAGAAATCCAGCGAACAGCAGTATGCATTACAAAAGACAAAGCTATCTTGACCCAACCCAACCTAACATATCCAACCCAAACGTAATCTAACTGAACCTAACGTGCGGCGAACAGTATTGCTGGTCCCCACAGGGTCAAGTAGAGCATAACAGAGGAAAGTGGAGCGCAGATATCCATAGAATCGCAGTGCATAGCAGGAAAGCCGAAGCTATATGAATCAGACGCAAGCAAACACAACATAACAAAAAGGTATCCTATATCAACCTAATGTGCCGAGTTCAGTATCACTGGCTTCCCTCGAGCGAAACAGAACATACTAGGGGACAGAAGTGCGCAGAAGGCCACCGCATCACGGTGTACGGTACAGGAGACAATGGCACAATCAAGCCGAACAAAACCGAACGTAACCGAACACAACCTTGCGCGCCGCGGCCACTATTTCTGGCCTCCTCAGAACGATGCAGAGCACACTTGCTCCCAGTATTGCGCAGAAATCCACCGAATAGTAGTGTGTTGCACAATAGTCAAAGATATCCTAGGCTAACCTAACCAATCATATCATATCCCAACGTAACATAACACAAACTAGCGTGCCGAGAACACTATAGCTGGCATCCTCAGAGTCGAGCAGAATACTGTAGAGCACAGTAGGGCACAGAAACCCACCGAATAGCAGTGTATAGTACAAAGGACAAAGCTATCCTCTCGTAACCTAACCAATCGTAGCATAACCAAACGTAACACAACTCAACTTAATGTGACGCGACTGCTACTGCTGGCCTTCCCATAGCAAAGCATTGCACATTAGAGCACAGCGGAGCGCAGAAATCCACCAAATATGGGTGTACAGTACAAAAGCCTCAGCTATCCTAGACCAAAGCCAACCAAACGTAACATAACACGACCCAACGTGCCTAGAACTGTAGTGCTGTATTCCGCAGACCCAACCAGAATATATTAGAGCACAGTAGGCCGCCGAAATCCGCCGCATTGCAGCGTATGGCAAAATAGTCAGAGATACCCCAACATAACCTGACCTAGCCTTACCGAACCAAACGTAGCACAGCTTAACCTAACGTGCCGAGACCAGGCTTGCAGGCCTTCCAGAGCCAAGCACCACATGCTAGTGCAGAATATAGCGCTGATATCCAACGTGCAGCCGTGTATAGCACAAAAGCCATAGCTATCCTAACTAAACTTATCCCACACTAACATAACCGCACGTAACAGGAATCAACCTGACGTGCCACGACAATTATTGCTGGCCTCACGGGAGCCAAGGAGAGTACAGCAGGGCGGTCTAGAACGCAGGCACCAACCGAATAGCAGCATATAGCACGAAAGACAAAGCCTCCATAAACAAACCTAACACAAAACCAGCCTAACCAAGTGTAACTTGGAGAAAAACTAACAAAACCCATCGTGCCACGACTGCTATTGCTGGCCACCTCAGAGCAGAGCAGAGTACAATAGAGCAATGTAGAGCGCAGAAATTCAACGAATAGCAGTATATGGCGCAAAAGTCAAAGTAACCCTGTCCTAACCTAACCAAACGTAACATAATCAAACTCAGCCTAACTCCACCTAACCGCCCTACACCATTCGTGCTGACCTCCCCAGAGTCAAGCAGAGCAGGCTACGGCTCAGTAGAGCACAGATATCCGCTTCGTTTCAGTGCATAGCACAAAAGTCAAAGATATCCTAGTGAAACCTGACCTAACATAACTCAAATGTAGCCTCGCTCTACCTAACGTGCCGAGATCTCTATTTCTGGCAACTACAAAGTCGAGCAGAGTATTGTAGAGCACAGTAGAGCGGCGAAGTCCACAGTAAACCAGTGCACAGCACAGAAGTCACGGACATCATAACCTAACCCAGACTAACCAAACCAAACCTAACGTAACCAAACTCAACCTTACGCGCTGCGGCCACTATTTCTAGCCTCCCCGGAAAAAAGCAGGGCATGCTTGATTACAGTAGTGCGCAGAAATCCACCGGATAGCTGCGTGTAGCACAAAAGTCAAAGCTACCATCTCCTGACCCATCTAAACCTTATATAACCTAACGTATCCTAACTTAACCGAACGTGTCGAGACCACTATTGCTGGAGAACACAGGGCCATGCAGAATACTCTAGAGCACAGTATTGCGCGGAAAGCCGCCTAATAGCAGCCTATAGCGCAAAAGTTAGATATAGCCTATCCTAACCTGACCTATCCTAACGTAACCAAACGTGGACTAACTAAACTTAAAGAGATGGGACCCTTATATCAGGTCACTCAAGTACCAAACAGGACATATTAGAACAGAGTAGGGCACAGTAGTCCATAGAATGGCAGTGTATGACAGAAAAGTCAAAGGCATCCTAACCTGGCCGAAACTAACCCAACCTAACCTAACGTGACCTAACTCATCCTGACGTGCGAGACCTCTATTGCTGTCCTCCCTAGAGCAAAGCAAAGCATGCTAGAGCACAGCAGAGCGCAGATATCCACCGAGTAGCGGGGTTTAGTACAAAAGTCTTAGCTACGCTTTCCCAAAGCTAACCAAACGTAGCATAACCAAACGTAACATTACACGAACTAACGTGCCCATACCAATACTGCTGGCTTCCACAGAGCCTTCCAAAATATACTAGTGCACAGTAGAGCGCTGAAGCCCGCCGCATTGCATTGTAAAGCACAACAGTCGAAGATATCCTGACCTAACCTGAGAAAAGCTTAACGTATTAGAGCAGAGTATAGTGCATAAGTCCGCCGAGTAGCAGTGTAGAGCGCAAGAGTCAAAGTTGGCCCCTCCTAACCTTACCAATCATACCGTAACCGAACGTAACCTAACTCAACCTAGCGTGACGGGATCACTATTTCTGACCTCCACAGAGCCAAACAGTGCATGATGGAAGAGAGTAAAGAGCAGAAATCCATAGAATCGCAGTGTATGGCATAAAAGTTCAAACCTAACCCAAACAAGCGTAACATAACTTAACGTAACGCGCCAGGCCACTATTGCTGGCATCCCCAGATCCAGGCAGAGTATATTAGAGCAGAGTCGAGCGCAGAGATCCGACGAACAGCAGTGCATAGCGCAAAAGTCGAAGCTAACGTATCCTAACCTAACCAAACGTAACATAAGCTGACGTAACGTAACCCAAACTGACGTGCCACGAAAGCTATTCCTGGCCTCTCAAGAGCTAAACAGAGCATAGCAGAGCAATGTGGAGCGCAAAAATCGTCCGAATAGCTGTGTACAGCACAAAAGTGTGACATGTCCCAAACTAATATGACCTAAGCTGACGTAACCAAGCGCAACCTGTCCCAACCTAAAGCGCCTATCCCACAATTGCTGGCCTCCCAACTGCCAAGCAGGGCGTAATGGAGGAGGGTGGAGCTCTGTGGTCCATAGAATGCCAGTGTATTGCGCGGAAATCAAAGATATCCTAACCTAACCCAAACAAACCAAACCTAACCAAACGTAACATAACAAAATCTGACGCGTCGCGGACGCCATTTCGGGCATTCCCAGGTCAAAGCAGGGAATATTAGATCACAGTAGAGCGCAGAAATACACTGAATATTAGTGTATAGCACAAAAGTCGAAGCTATCCTCTCCTAACCTGACCAAACGTGACACAACCAAACCTAACATAACTGAACCTAACGAGCCTAGACAACTACTGCTGACCTCCCCAGAGCCAAGCAGAACATATTAGATCACAGTAGAGCGCAGGAGTCCAACGTATAGCAGCGTATAGCGTAAAAGTCAAGGCTATCCTATCCCAACCTAACGGAGCGTAACATACCCGAACGCAATATAAATCAGCCTAACCTGCCTTGACCAATACTGCAGTTCTCCCCAGAATAAAGCAGAATATACTAGAGGACAGAAGAGCGCAGAAATCCGCCGCTCTGAAGTTGAAAGCACAAAAGACGATGATATAGCATAACCTGACATAACATAAACTAGCCAAACGAGGACTAACTCAACCTAACGTGCCGAGACCACTACTGCTGGCCTCTCCGCAGCCACGCAGAATTTACCAGAGCACATTACAGCGCGGAAAACAGCCGCATTGCATTGTATAGCACAAATGTCATAGCCACCATAACCAGACCTAGCCAAACATATCCAAGAAAAACGTTACCCAACACAAAAAAACGTGCCAGGCTCGCTATGTGTGGCCTGCCCACGGTCGAGCAGGGTGTAGTAGAGCTATGAGCGTCGCATAAATCGACCGGGTGGCTGTGAATATCACAAAAGTCAATGCTATACTCTCCTAAATTATCCAAACGTACCTTAACCAAACATATCGCGCCACGGCCACTGTTGCTGGCCTACGCAGGGACGAGCAGATTATAGTAGAGCACGGCAGAGCGCAGAAATCCAAAGGATAGCAGTGTGAACCGCGAAAGACAAAGATGTCGAAACCTAACCCAGACTAACCTAACTCAACCAAACGTAGTATACCTCAGCCTAACGTGCCGAGACCACTATTGCTGGCCTCCTCAGAGACAGGTAGTCCATATAGAGCACAGTAGAGAGCAGAAATCCCCCGAACAGCAGTGTATTACACAATAGTCAAAGCTATCCTATCCTAACCTAAACAAACGTAACATAGCCAAACGTGGCCTAACTCAACACAACGTGGCGAGACCACGGTTGTTGTCCTCCCCAGAGCCATGCAGAGCATATGCGCGGATAGTAGGACGCAGCAATCCATATAATCGCCGTGTTGATCAGAAAGGTCTAAGCTACCCCAACATAATCCAACCAACAGAAACTAACCAAACTTAACACAACTCAACGAAACGTGCTGCGACCACAATTGCTGGACGCCCCAGGGCCATGCAGAATGTAGTAGAGCACAGTAGAGCGCAGAAATACGCCTAATATTGGGGTATACCTCGAAAGCAGTGCTGTACAAATGTAACCAAAGCAAACGTAATCTGACCGAACGTATCCTAACTCAACCTAACGTGCCGAAGCCACTAATGCTAGCAACCCCAGAGTCGAACAGTGTATAGAGCCATGTAGCGCGTAGAAAGCCACCAAATTTCAGTGTATCGCACAAAAGTGAAAGATATCCTCTCCTAACCAATCCAAACGTAACATAACCAAGCGCAACATAACTCAGCCTTTCTTGCCGAGAGCACGACTGCTGACCTACCCAGAGGCAGGCAGAAGCTAGTAGAGCATTGCGGAGCGCAGATAGCGAACGAATAGCAGTGTATACCACAGAAGTCAGAGCTATCCTGACCAAACCTAACCAAACGTTACGAAACCAAACGTAACCCTACTATAACAAACGTGCCGAGACCACTATTGCTGCACTCCGCAGGGAAAAGCAAAACATGTTAGAGGAGAGTAGAGCGCAGAAGTTCATTGAATCGCAGTGCATAACACAATAGTTGATGCTACTCCTGTCCTAACTTAGCCAGACGTAACATGACCGAACGCTCCTAAACTCAACCTAACACGCCGAGGACACTATTTCTTACATCACCAGAACCAAGGAGAACACACTAGATCACAGTAGAGCGCTGTAATTCGCATTGCAGTGTGCAGCACAAGAGTCAAATGCATCCTAACGTAACCTGTCCTAACCTAACCTAACCTAATGAAGCCTAACTAAACATACCTTGCCGAGAACACAATTGCTGGCCTCCCCAGGGTTGAGCAGAGTATACTAGAGCTATGTAGAGAGCAGGTATCGTCCGAATAGCCGTGTACAACACAAAAGTCAAAGACACATTATTCTAACCTAGCCAAACGTGAAGCATCGGAACGTAATCTAACATTTCCTAGCGTGTCGAGACCTCTATTGCTGCCCACCTCAGAGCCAAGCAGAACATATTAAGGGAGAGTAGAGCGTAGAAATCCATAGAATCGCTGTCTATAGCAGGAAGGTCAAAGCCACCCAAACGTAACGCAAACGAATATAACCTTACCAAACGAAGTATAACTCAACATAGCGAGCCGCGGCCACTATTGCTGGACCGCCCAGGG
>NW_016910353.1:144207-270504 GCF_001483705.2 Eufriesea mexicana
AGGAATGCAACACATAACAGTGTATACCACGAGAGTCAAAGCTATAGGGACATAACCCAAGCATACGTAACCTAACAAAACGTATCCTAACATAAACTAACGCGCCAAGACCACTGTTGCTGGTCACCCAAGAGTAGAGCAGGGTGCAGTAGAGCAACAAACAGCGCAGAAATCCACCGAATAGCAGTGTATAGCACAAAAGTCAAGGCCATCCTAGCCATACTTAACCAATCTCAACCTAATCGAACGTAACCTGACACAACCTGTCGTGGCACGAACGCTACTGCTAGCCACAACCGAGCGAAGCAGAACACATTGGAGGAGAGAGGAGCGCACAGATCAATGGATTCGCAGCGCATAGCAGAGATGTCAAAGCTGCACAAACGTAACCCAAGCACACATAACATGACCAAAGGTAGCCAAAATGAACATAACGTGCCGCGACCACGAATGCTGGGCACCGAGAACCAACCAGAATATAGCAGACGCCAGCAGAGCGCAGAAATGCACCTAATAACAGTTTGCACAACGCATACAGAGTTGCCCAAGCATAACTTAGGGCAACATAACCTAACAAAACCTAGCCTAACCCAACCTAACGTGCCTAGTCCACTACAACTGGCATTCCCAAACAGGACGTGCTAGAGCAAACTAGAGAGCAGAATTCCACCGGACAGCGGTGTATAGCACAAAAGTCAAAGCTACGCTCCCCAAACCTAACTGAATATGGCATATGCAGACGTAACGTAACCCAAGCTTACGTGCCACGTTCGCTATTGCTGCTCTTACGAGAGCTAAGCGGAGTATAGCAGAGCAATGTAGAACGCTGAAATCGTCCGAACAGCAGAGTATAGCCCAAAAGTCAAAGCTAACCTGACCAAACGTAACATAGATCGAACTAACATGCCGAGGGCAATACTCATGTCGTTCACAGAGACAAGCAGAGCGTCATGACGCATAGAGGAGCTCAGAAGTTCATAGAATAGCAGTGTGTAGCACAAAAGTCAAAGAGATCGTAATCTAACGCAACGCAACCTAACCTATCCAAACGTAATCTAATTTAACATAACGTGCTGCGACCGCTATTGCTGGCCTCGCGAGTGTCAGGCAGAGCATAGCAGAGCAACGTAGGACATCGGAATCCACCGAATAGTAGCGTATAGCACAAAAGTCTAAGCTACCGTATCCTAACCTAACCAAACCGAACGTAACATAACGCAACATGACTCAGAATGACGTTTCTAGAACGATTCTGCTGGACTCCCAATAGCCGAGCGGAATACACTAGAGCACTGTAGAGCGCAGAAAGCCTCCGAATAGCAGTGTATAGCACAGAAGTCAAAGCTATCCTTCCCAAACATAGCCTAACCTTACCTAATCAAACGTCACCTCACGCAACCAAACGTGCCACGACCGCGATTGCTGGCCTCCCCAGAGACAAGCAGGTGCTAGCAAACCAATGCAGTGTACAAGTATCGACCGAATAGCAGTGTATATCAGAAAGTAGGTGCCATCCATACCGAACCTCTCCCAACCGAGCCAAGAGCAGCGGAACATTACACAACCAAGAGTGCCGATACCACGGTTGCTGGCCTCTGCAAACCCCAGCAGGACATATTAGAGGAGAGTAGTGGGCTGAAATCCACCGAATCGCAGTGTATACCGCAGAAGCCAATGATATCCTGTCATAGCCGAACCAAACGTAACACAACCGAATGTAACCTAACTCAACCTATCGTGTCTGCACTACTATTGCTGACCTCCGCATAGCTAATCAGAATATGGTAGAGCACTCAAGTGATCCGCCGCACTCAAGTGAAAATGGCAAAAGTCAAAGATATTCTTACTTAACCTGACACAACATAACCTAGCCAAACGCAGACTAACTCAACCTGAATTGCTGATACCACTATTCCTGGCCTCCCCACCGCCAAGCAGAGCGCATTAGAGCACCGTAGAGCGCAGAAATACACCGAAGAGCAGTTTACAGCACGTAAGTCGAAGCAATACAATCCTAACAAAACCAAACGTAACATAAACATACGTAACGTAACAAAAGCTGACGTGCCACGACCGCTATTGTTGGTCTCACGTGAGCTAAGCAGGGTATAGCAGAGCAATGAAGAGCGCCGATATCGTGCGCAGAGCAGGGTATAGCAGAAAAGTCAAAGCTGTATTAACCAAACCTGACAAAACCTAACCTAACCAAACGTAACATAACTCAACCTGACCGGCTGTGATCGCTACTCCTGGCGTCCACAGGGACAACCAAATTGTGATAGCGCACAGAAGAGCGCAGAAGTCCACCGAAGAACAGTTTACATCACGATGGTCAAGGCAACCCGAACGAAACCTTACCGAACACAACGTGCCGAGGCCACTATTGGTGGCCTTTCCAGAGCCAAGCATAATAGCCTAGAGCACAGTAGAATGCAGAAATCCATCGCGTTGCCGTGAATATCACAAAAGGCCGTATATATTCTAACCTAACTCGACATAGCATAACCTAACCGAACGTAGCGTAACTAAAAATGACGAGCAGCGACCGCTGCTGTTGGCTTCCTCATATCCACGCAGAATGTGGTAGAGCACAGTCGATCACAGAAATCCACGGAAGAGCAGTGTAAAGCACGAAAGTCGTAGTAGACTATTCTAACCTAGCCAAACGTAACATGACTGAAATTAACATATTTCAACCTATCATGTCGAGAGCACTATTGCTGCTCTCCACAGATACAAGCAGAATGTACTAGAGCGTAGTAGTGCGCAGAAATCAACGGCATAGCGGTGAAAAGCGCAAGAGCCTTTGGTATGCTAACCTAACCTGAGCTAATCTAACATAACTGAATGTAGCATAAATCAACATGACGCGCCGCGACCACTGCTGCTGGCCTCCCCAGAGCAGAGCAGAATACACTAGAGCACAGTAGGTCACAGGAATCCGCCGCATTATAGTGTGTAGTACGAAAGTCAAGGCTACACTAACCAAATTTTGCCTAACCTAATCAAGCCAAATGAAACATAACACAGACTAACGTGCCGCAACCACCATTGCTCGCTCCCCAGAGTCGAGCGGGGAATAGTAGAGCAATGTGGAGCGCGGAAATTCACCGTAGTAGCACTGTTTGGCACAAAAGACGGAGAAATCTTAACCGAACCTTCCTATCCTACCCAAATGGTGCGTAACCTAACACAACCTAACGCACCAAGGCAATTATTGATGGCGACCGCGGTGCCAATCAGAGCATACTACAGCAACATAGAGCGCAGAGATCATCCAAAAGCAGTGCATAGCACAAAAGTCAATGTAGCCGATCCTAAACTAGCCAAACGCAATATACCTAAGCATAATATATCTCAAATCAACATGACGAGACCACTGCTGATGGCCATCATAGAGACAAGCAGAATGTGCTGGAGTGCCGTAGAGCGCAGAAATCCACTGCATTGCAGCGAATAGCACAAGAGCCTAGCCTAACATGACCTAACCTAACCTAACCAAACACAACCTAACCCAGGCTATCGTTCCACGACAACCACTGCTCGTTCCGCAGAGTAGAGCGGTGTAAAGTAGAGCAATGTAGAGCGCGGAAATGCACAGAATACCAGTGTATAGCACCAAAGTCAGAGAAATCCTAACAAAACCTTCCCAGCCTAACCCAACGGTACGCAACCTAACACAACCTAACGCGCCGAGACAACTATTACTGGCAACCACAGTTCCAATCAGAGCATATTAGGGCACATTAGCGCGCAGATATAATCTTAGGGCAGTGTATGGCGCAAAAGACTAGGTGGCCTATCCTAACCTAGCCAAACGTAACACAACTAAACGCAACATATCTAAATCTAACGTACCGCGACGGCTATTGCTGGCCTCCCCAGAATCGAGGAGAACTTCCTAGTGGAAAGTAGAGCGCAGAAAACAGTAGAATAGCAGCGTATAGCACAAAAGTCGTACTTATCCAGACGAAAGAAATGCTAACGAACATAAACGAACGTAGCATATCTCAACCTAACGTGCCAAGACCACTATTTCTTGCCTCCTCAGCGCCAAGCAGAACATACTACAGCACAGCAGAGCGCAAAAGTCCGCCGCATTGCACTGTATACCGCAAGAGTCAAGCGTACCCTAACCTACGCTCACCAAACCTAACCTACCCAAACGTAGTGTAACACCACATAACGTGGCGAGACAAATGTTAGAGGCCCTCCCATAGCTCAGCAGTAAATATTAGAGCACACTGGGTAGCAGATATCCACCGAATAGCAGTGTATTCCACAGAAGTCAATGCTATCGTGTCCTAACCTAGCCAATCGTAACATAAGTACCCGCAACATCTCTGAACATAACGCGCCGACACCACTATTGCTGGCCTCCACAGAGCAAAGCAGAATGTACTGGCGCACAGTGGAGCGCAGGAATCCATAGGATTGCAGTGCATAACACAAAAGTGAAAGGTACCCTAACCTAACTTGACCGAAACTAACCGAACGTAGTGTAACTCGACATAGAGTGATGAGACCAGTATTGTTTGCCACCCCTGAGCAAAGCAGGATATGTTAGAGCGCAGTAGAAAGCAGAAATCCACCGAATTAGAATGTATAGCGCAAGAGCCAAGGCTCTCGCATCATAACCCATCCAGACATAACCGAACGTGACATAGCTCACACAATCGCTCCGAGGACACTATTGCTGGACATCCCACAGCCAAGCAGAATATACTAGAGCGCAGTAGAGCACAGGGATCCACTGCATTGCAGTGTATAGCACAAAAGTCAAAGATATCCTAACCCAACATGACCAAACTTAACCTAACCTAACGTCTTCTAACTGAACACAATGTGCCGCGACCGCTATTCCCGGCCCCCGTGGGGCCAAGTGAAACATATTAGAGCAAATTAGACCGCAGAAATCCAACGAATGTCATTGTAGTGCACAAAAGTCAAAGTAACCTATCCTTACGTAGGCAAACGTAACATGTATAAACGTAACCAAACTTAACCTAACATGACGAGACCACTATTGCTGGACGCCCAGAGGAGCTGAACACACTAGAGCGAAGCAGAGCGCCGAAATCCACCGCATTGTAGTGTATCGCTAGAAAGACAAGGATAACAAACCTTACCTGACCTAATGTAACCAAGCCAACCGTAGCTCAACTCAACAAAACGTGCCGAGACCACTATTGCTGCGCTCCCAATAGTCAAGCAGAACATACTAGAAGACAGTAGAGCGCAGGAATTAATAGAATCGCTGTGTATGCCGCAAAAGTCATATCTTTCCAAACCTAACCCAGGATAACATAGCCTACCCGAACGTAGCTTACGACAATATAACGTGCCGCGACCGCTCTTAGTGGCCTCCCCAGGGCCAAGCAGAATACAGTAGAGCTTATTCGAGCGCAGATGTCCTCCGAATAGCAGTGTATAGCACGAAGTAAAAGATAACCTGACCGAGCTAAGCCAAACCTAACCTATCCAAACGCAACGTTACACAACCTAACGTGCCGAGACCAGTATTGCTGGCATTCTGAGGGCCAAGCAGAATGTAGTAGAGCACAGTAGAGCGCATAAATCCGCTGCATTGCAGTGTATAGCATGAAAGACGAAGACATCCAGAAGAACTTAACATACCCTAACCTAACCAAGGGTAACATAACACAACGTAACGTGCCACGACCACTATTCCTCGGATCCCCAGAGTAGAGCGGAGTGTAGTAGAGCAATGTGGAGCGCAGAAGTCCTCCGAATAGCAGTGTATAGCACAAAAGACGAGGAAGCCCTAACCAGACCTTCCTATCCTAACTTAACGGAACGTAACATATCTCAACATAATGTGCGGAGACCACCATTTCTGGCCACCCAAGAGCCAAGCAGAACATATTAAATAACAGTAGGGACTGAAATCCGTCGAGCACCAGTTTATGGCACAAAAGTCTAAGCTACTCTGTCCTAACATAGCGAAACATGTCATATGCAAACGTAGCATAACTCAACCTAACGTGCCGAGACTACCATTGCTGGTATCCCAGTACCAAGGAGGAAATATTAAAACACTGTGGAGCGCAGAAATCTGCCGCATTGCTGTGTACAGCAGAAATGTCATACATATCCTGACATAACTTGACCTAACCTAACCTACCCATACGTATTGTAGCTAAACGCAAAGTGACGAGACCAATAATGCTGGCCTCCCCAGAGGCAAGCAGGGCACATTAGAGCGCATTAGAGAGCAGAAATCCACCGAATAGCAGTGTATAGCACAAAAGTCATAGTAGCCTTTCCTAAACTAGTCAAACGTAACATGACTGAAATTAACCTATCTCAACCTAACATGGCGGGACCACTATAGCTGCCCTCCACAGAGACAAGCAGAATGTACTAGAGCGCTGTAGTGCGCAGAAATCCACCGCATTGCAGTGAATGGCACAAATATCGAAGATACCCTAGTCAAACCTGACCCATCCTTACCCAACCAAACGTAGCCAAACACAACCTAACTTGCCGAGACAGCTGTTGCTGGCCCCCTCAGAGCCAAGCGGAAAATATTAGAACACAGTAAATCGCAGGCATCCGCGGAAAGCTGTGTATAGCACAAAGGTCAATACTGTCCTATCCTAACCTCACCAAACGTAACATAACAGATCGTAGTGTAGCTCAACCTTACGTGCCGAGACCACTATTGCTGGCCACCCCACAGCAAAGCAGAACATTCGAGGGCACACAAGAGCGCAGAAATCCACCGAATATCATTGTATAGCACAAAAGTCAAAACTACCCTATTCCAATATATACAATCTTCACATAAACAAACGTAACATAACTAAACCTAACGTACTGCGACCATTACTGCTGGCCTCTCTATAGTCTAGCAGAACGTATTAGTAGACAGTAGAGCGGCGAAATCCATAGAATCGCTGTGAACAGCGCAAGAGTCTCTGCTATGCGTGTCCAACGCAGGTTGACAAGACCTGACCAAACGTAGCATAGCTCAACATAACGTGTCGCGACCACAGCTTCCGGCCTTCCCTGTGCCAAGTAGAAAATAGTGAAGCACAGTATATCACAGAAACACGCTGAATAGCAGTGTATGGCACGTAAGTCAAAGATTTCCTAACCGAACTTAACTACACCTAGCCAATCCAAACGTAGTGTAGCTCAATATAGCGCGACGAGACCAATATTGCTGGCCTCCGCAGAGACAAGCGGAACACGATAGGCCACAGTAGAATGCAGAAATCCACCGAATGGCAGTGTATAGCACCAGAGTCATGGCTATCGTAACCAAACCTAGCCAAACGTAACATAAGCATACGTAACATGACCAAACCACTCGTTCCGAGAACACTATCGCTGACCTTCCAAGAGCCAAGCAGAGAATATTAGAACACAGTAGAGCGCAGAAGCCCGCGGACAGCTGTGCATAGCACAAACGTCTAATCTATCCTGTCCTATCCTCACCAAGCGTAACATAACCAAACGTAGCATAGATCACACGAACGTGCCGAGACCACCGTTGCTGGCCGCCCCTGCGCCAAGCAGAACGTGCTACGGTACAGCAGAGCGCAGATTTTCACCGCATTGCAGTGTATACCGCAAAAGTCAAAAATATCCGGAGCTAAGCTCACCCAACCTAACCTACACAAACGTTGTGTAACGTAGCATAACGGGACGAGACTAATATCGCAGGCCTTCCCCGGGCCAAGCAGAACATATTAGAGCACGCTAGATAGCAAAAATCCACCGAATAGCAGTGTATAGCGCAAAAGTCAGGGCTACCGTATCTTAACCTTACCAAACGTAACATAAACACACGTAACATATCTGAACCTAACGCGCCGAAACCACCATTGCTGGCCTTCCCAGAGTCAAGCAGAATGAAATACAGCACAGCAGAGCGCATGAATCCACAGCATTGCAGTGCATAGCACAAAAGAGAAAGCTACCCTAACCTAAAATGGCCTAACCTAACATACCCAAACGTAGTGTAATTCAACATAGCGTGTCGACACCAAAATTGTTGGCATCCCCAGTGCCAGTCAGAAGATGTTAGAGAACAGTAGACAGCAGAAATCCACCGAATAGTAGTGTGGGACAAAGGACAAGGCTACCCTATCCTAACCTGGCCAAACGTGACATAAACAAACGTAGCCAAACTCAACCAAATAAGCCGAGACCACTACTGCTGGCCTCCTTAACGCCAAGCAGAATATACTAAAGCACAGTAGAGTGCAGAAATACCCCGCAGTACATTTTATCGTCATAAAGTCAGAGACATCATAACCTAACTTGACATATCCTAGCTTAACCAAACTCAGCATCGCTCATCATAACGTGCCGCGACCACTCCTGCAGTCCTTCCCATATCCAAGCAGAGTATACCAGACCGAGCAGGGCGCAGAGGTCCACCGAATTGCAGTGTATAGCACAAAAGTCAAAGTAGCAAGTGTCAAACACACCCTGACCTAAGCTGCCCTTCCATATCCTACCTAAACGTAGTGTAAATGAACATGTCGTGGCGACACCGATATGGCTGGCGTCCGCATGGCCAAGCAGACAATATTAGAGCACATTGGAGCGCAGAAATTCACCTAATAGCAGTGTAAAGCAAAAAATCCAAAGTAGCATTACCTAACACAGCCAAACGTAACATAACTAAACGTCACCCAACTCAACCAAACATGACGAGACCACCCTTGCTGGCCTCCATAGAGACAAGCCGAATGTACTAGGTAGCAGTAGTGCGCAGATATCCACCGCATGGTAGTGAAGAGCACAATCGTCGAATGTACCTTAACCTATCATGACCAAACCAAACACAACCAAACGTGGCATATCTCAATATAACTTGCCGGAATCACAGCTGCTGGCGTCCGCATAGCAATGTGGAACATAGCAGAACACAGTAGATCACAGAAGTCCACCGAAAAACAGTTTACAGCACTAAAGTTGTAGCTATACAACCTAAACTTAACCAAACTTTACCTAACCTAACCAAACGAAACCTAACTCAACCTGACGACCCACGAACACAATTGCTCGTCACCCCAGTGTCGAGCAGCGAATGGTAGAGCAATGTGGAGCGCATAAATCCACCGAACAACAGTGTATAGCAAGAAAGTCGAAGCCATCCTGCCCAAACTGAACGTAACCTAACCTAACCAAACGTAACCTAACTCAACCTGGCGTGCCACAACCACTATTGCTCGCCTCCCCAGAGAAGAGCAGGGAATATTAGAGTAATGTAGAGCGCAGAAATCCATCGACAAGCAGTGTATAGCACAAGAGTCGAAGGTAGCCTAACCAAATGTCAACTACCCTGGCCTAACCAAACGTAACATGTCTCAAACAAACGTGCCACGAATACTATTGCGAGCCTACCCAGTGCCAATCAGAGGCTTTTGCTCCCACCTCACGTCCTTTCCAGGAGCTCCCGTAGACATACTGAATATGATAGAGCACAGCAGAGCGCAGAAGTACATAGAATATCGGTGTTGCGCACAAGAGTCAAAGGTATCCTATCATAAGCCAAAGATACTTAACGCAACCAAATGAAATCTAGCTCAACCTACGTGTCGCAACCAGTATTCGTTGCCTCCCCCGATCCAAGCAGAACACACTAGAGCGCAGTATTGCGCAGAAATCCACGGCACTGCAGTGCATATCGCAGAAGGCGGACGTATCCTGACGAAATATAACACAACCTAACCTGACCTAACGTGGAAAAACTAAACCAGAATAGCCGACTCCACTATCTTTGTCCTGCCCAGAGACAAGCATAGCATACTAGCGCACTGTAGAGCGCAGATATCCACCGAATGGCAGTGTAAGACACAAAAGTCAAAGACATCATAACTAAACCTCATCTATCCTAACCTTACCAAACGTAACGTAACACAAACTGACGTGCCGCGACCACTATTACTGGCGCACCCGGAGACAAGAAGAATATGACAGAGCACAGTAGAGTGCAGAAACCCATAGACTCGCAGTGTTTAGAGGAGAAGTCGGAGCTACACAAACCTAACCATTGCTAACATAACCTATTCGACCGTTGACTATCTTAACCTATCGTGCCGAGACCGCTAGTACTGGCCACCGCAGAGTATAGCAGAGCAAACTGGAGCGCAGTAGAGCGTTGATATCCACCGCAATGCAGTGCACAGCTCTAAAGCCAAAGCTACCCTATAATACTCTAATCAAGAGTAACGTAACCTAACATAACGTGCTGAGATCACTATTGCTGGCCTCTATAGAGCCAAGCAAGTCATAGTAGTGGAGAGTAAAGCGCAAAAGTCCATGGAATCGCAGTTTATAGAAGAAAGGTAAAAGCTATCCACAACTAACCATTGCAAAAGTGACCTACCCGAACGTAGCCCATCTACCTAACGCGCATGGACCACTATTACTGACGGAAACAACCAGAATATACTCGAGCGCAGTAGAGTGCAGAAATCCACCGCATTGCAGTGTAAAGCAGAATAAGTCTGAGATATCCTAACCCAACCAGCCCTAACCTAACTTCACCAAACGTAGCCAAACGCAACATGATGTGCCGAGACTACTATTGCTGGCATCCCAGGAGCCGAGCAGGATCGAGTAGAGCACAGTAGAGCGCAGAAGCCGACCGAATGACAGTGTATACCACGGTGGCATAACATACGCTGACCTAAACCAAACTAGCGCGATCAAACAGAACGTAGCGTATGTCACTCTAACCTACTGAGACCACTGATGCTGGTGTCTCCAGTGCCAAGCAGAACACATTAGAGCACAGCAGGGCGCAGAAATGCGCTTTGTTGCAGTTTATAGCACTGAAGTCAATACAATCCTATCCAACCTAGCCAAACGTAACATAACAAAGCGCAACATAACGCAACCTAACAGCAGCGGCCGACAATGCTGGCCTCCCCAGAGCCGAAGAGAACATATTAGACTAGAGTAGATCACAGAAATCCATGGAATCGCAGTGTACAGCAGAAGAGTCTAAGGTATCCAAACCGAACCCAAATTGACATAACCTAACCATGCGTAGACAGTCTCAACGTGACGTGCAGCGACCATCATTTTTGGCCTCCCAGGGCAGAGCAGATTACAGAAGAGAGCAGTAGGGCGCAGAAATCCACCGAATAACAGAGTATAGCACGAAGGCCAGAGCTACCCTAACCATATCTAATACACGCGAAACCAACCATTTGTAGCATACCTAAACGTCACGAGACTCGACCACTGCTCCTGGCCTCCCCAAGATCCAGACGGAATGTATTATAGCACGGTAGATCGCAGAAATCCACCGATTAACGGTATATGCCATGAAAGTAAAGGCTACCATAACCAAACTTAACCTAACCTAAACCAACCAAACGAAGCGTGACTGAAACCAACGTGCCGCGAACACTGTCGTTCGCCTCTCCGGAACCGTGCAGAGTATAGTAAAGCAATCTAGAGAGCATAAATCCACCGAATAGCAGTGTACAGCACAAGAGACGAAGGAATCCTAACAAGTCCTTCCTAACATAACCAAGCGAAACGTAACACAACAATACCAAACATGTCGAGACCACTATTGCTGGCCCACACAGAGGCAAACAGAGTGTACTGCAGCACAGAAGAGCGCAGAAATCCACCGCATTACCGTGTACAGCACAAAAGCCGTAGTTATCCTTACATAACCTGACCTAACCTAACCTAACCAGACGTACCATAGCTCAACGACACGTACCGCGAACACAATTTCTCTCCTCCCCGGTGCCGTACAGAATATATTAGAGCAACGTAGGGCGCAGAAATCCTCCGAATAGCAGTGTACAGCACAAAAGTCGAAGATATCCTGACCTACCCTGACCAAACCTAACTTAACCAAACGTAGCATAACTAAACAGGACGTGCCGCGACAACTGCACCTGGCCCCCCAGAGCCATGCAGGATGTAGTAGAGCGCAGTATATCACAGAAATCCAAGGAATAGCTGTGTAAAGCACAAAAGTCAAAGTTGCCTATCCAAACCTAGTCAAACGCAACATAACTCAACCTAACATGACGAGACCACTATTGCTGGCCTTCGCACAGGCAAACAGAGTGTATTACAGCACATCAGAGCGCAGAAATCCTCCGAATAGCAGCGTATGGCCCAAAAGGCTAAGCTACTCTGTCCTAGAATAGCCAAACCTGTCATAAGCTATCATAGCCTAACCAAACCTACCGCACCGAAACCACGAATGCTGGCATACCCAGGGCCAACCAGAATATAGTAGAGCTGAGTCAAGCCCAGACATCCTCCCAGCAGCAGTTTATAGCACGAAAGTCAAAGATAACGTGCACAGAGCTTTGCATATCCTAACATAACCAAATGTAACATAACAAAACCTATCTTTCCGTGACCACTGTTGCTGGCTTCCACAGGTTCAAGCAGAAAATGTTAGAACACAGTAGAGCGCAGGAATCCGCGGACAGCAGGGTATAGCACATAAGTCTAAGCCACCCTATCCCAACCTCACCGAACGTAACATAGCCAAACGTTGCCTAACTCAACCCATATTGCCACGAACACTACTGCTCGCATACCCAGAGTCGATTTGAGTATAGTATAGAAATGCCGAACGCGGACATCCTCCGAATAAGAGCGTATAGCACAAAAGGCAAAGAAATCCTAACCAAACCTTCTTAGCCTAATCCAACGATTCGTAAGCTTCCTCAAACTAACGTGCCGAGACTACACTTCCTGGCTGCCCCAAAGCCAGGCAGAATATAATACCGCACAGCAGAGCGCAGAAATCCACGACATTACAATGGATAACACAAAAGCCATAGATATCCTAACACACCCTGTGCTATCCTAACCTAACCAACTGTAGCCTATCTCAAAGTGGCGTGCCGATACCACTATTGCTGGCCCTCCTAGAGCCAAGCTTAACATATTAGGGCACAGTAGAGTTCTGAAACCAACAGCACTGCGGTTCATATAACAAAAGCCATGCATACCCTGACCAAACCTACCCTAACATAACCTAATTAGACGTAACGTAACTGAACCTAACTTGCCGCAACAACTATTGCTGGCGTCCCCGCGTAAAAACAGAAAATGATAGAGCACAGTAGAGCGCAGAAGTCCATATAACAGCAGTATTGAGCACAGAAGTCAAAGCTATCCTAACCTAACCCAAACTAACCTAACGTGACCAAACGTAATTTAACTCCACCTGTCGTGACTCGGCCAGTATTGCTGGAATCCGCAGAGCCATGGATGGCATAATAGAGCGCAGTAATCCATAGAACCGTAGTGTATAGCAGAATAGTCAAAGCTATCCAAACCTGACTAAAGCTAACGTACCCTGACCAAACGGAACCTGCCTCAACCTATCGTGCCAAGACCGTTATTAATGGCCACCGTTGAGCCAAGCAGGACATGCTAGAGCACAATAGAGCGCAGAAATCCACCGCATTGTAGTGTACAGCTCAAAAGTCGAAGCTATCCAAACTTATCCAGAGCTAACGTAAGCTAATCAAACGCAGCATATATAAGCCTACCGTGCCGAGACCAATATTGCTGGCCTCCCCAGAGCCTAGCAGAACATAATAAAGCACAGTAGATAGAAGAAATCCACCGAAAAGCTGTTTACAGCACAAAAGTCTAAGCTACCGTATCCTCACCTAACGAAACGGAACATAGCCGTACGTAACCTAACACAAACTAACACGCCGAGACCACTATTGCTGGCTATCCCAGAACCAATCGGAACATACTAGAGCACAGTAGAACGCAGATGTCAGCCGAACAGCAGTGTACAGAATTTCAGCTGTACCTTTTCGGTACAGATATCCTCTGCTAACCTGTCACATCATATCGTAACAGAACGTAACCTAATTCAACCTAACGTGCCGCGACAAGTATTGCTGCCCTCCAAGAGCCAACAAGATCAAGCTAGAGCACAGTAGAGGGCAGAAATCCACGGTGTAGCTGTGTATACCGCAAAAGTCATACATATCCCGACGAAGCATAACCTAATATATTCTAACCAAACGTAACATAACCCAAACGAACGTGCCGCTACCACTGCTGCTAGCGCACCCAGAGTCTAGCAGAATATGATTCCCTAGAGTGCAGATGTCCACGGGATAGCAGCGCTGAGCACATGTGTCAATGGTACCCTAGCCTAAACCATCCTAACCTGACCTAACCAAACGCAATCTGACTGAACGTAACGTGTCGCGAACAGTATTTCTGGCCTCAACAGAGCCATGCCGATCACAGGAGAGGAGAGTAGAGCGTTGTAATCCATTGAACTGTAGTGTATATGAGAAGTGTCGAAGCTGTCCAAACCTAGCCAAAGCTAACGTAACATAACCAAATGTAGCCTATCTCAACCTAACGAGTCAAGGCAAATATAGCTGGCCCCCCAGGGCCAAGCGGAACATATTAGAACACAGTAGATAGTGGTAGTACACCAAATAGCGGTGGATTTCACCAAAGACGAAGCAAACCTGTACTAACGTATCGAAACGTAGTATAAACAAATGTAACCTTACTAAACCTGACGTGTCACGACCACTATTACTGGCCTCACGATAGCAAAGCGGAGTGTGATAGAGCACTGCAGAGCGCAGTAGTCCATAGAATATCTGTGTATCACAAAAGTACAAACTATCCTAACCTAACCCAACGCAGCCTAACCTAATCAAACGCAACCTGTCTCAACATAACGTGACGCGACCACTATTCATGGCCTCCCTACAGCCAAGCAGAACATATTAGAGGAGAGTAGGGCGCAGAAATTCATAGAAACTCATCTTACAGCAGAAGGGTCGAAGCTTTCCTGACCTAACCCATGCTAACCATGCTAACCCATTCTAACCCATGCCGAACGTTACCTAACTTTAACTAACGTGCCGCGACGACTATTTCTGGCCTTCCCGCGGCAAGACAGAGCTTACTAGTGGACAGTAGAGCGAAGAAATCCACCGAAATGCAGTGTAGTGCGCAAAGGTCAAAGGTATCCCGTCCTAACCTAACCGGTCGTAGCGGTACCAGACGTAACATAACACGAACTGACGTGCGGCGACCACTATTGCTGGCCTACCATGTGCCAAATATGACTATGGCTGGCCTAGACAGGGTCAAGCATATTGGAGTACAGCACAGAGACACAACGAATAACGGTGTATAGCGCGAAAGTCAGAGCTACGATCATCAAGTCTAATCTGTCCCAACATACACTAACGTACCCAAGCTGAAACTAACTTTCCGAGACCACAATAGCTGACCTCCCCAGAGCTAGTCAGAACATATTAGAGCGCAGTAGAGCGCAGAAATCCGACGAATAGCAGTGTCTAGCACAAAAGTCAAAGCTATCCTCTCCTAACCTAACTTATCGTAACATAACCAAACGTAACCTAACTAAGACTAATGTGCAGCGACTACTGTTTCTAGCCTCCACAGAGCAAGGCAGAGCGTACTAGATAACAGTAGAGCGCAGAAATCCACCGAATAGCCGTTCAGAGCGCAAAAGTCGAAGGCATCCTAACCAAACCTAACATAACCTAACCTATCCAGACGTAGTATAACTAAACCTATCGTGCCGCGACCAGTATGGCCGGACTCCACAGAGTCAAGCAGAGCATAACAGGGAGAACAGATAGCAGAAATCCTCCGAAGAGCAGCGTATGGCACAAAAGTCAAAGCTATCCCGTCCTAGCCTCGCCTAACTTAACGCAACTGAACGTATCATAACTTAAACTGACGCGCCGAGACCACTATTGCATGCTTCCCTAGAGCCAAGCTGAATACAATAGAGCAAACTAGAGTGCAGAAAGCCACTCCATAGCAGTATATAGCACACAAGTCAAATACATTCTAACGCAACTTGACATAACTGCACCTAACCAAACATAGAACATCTAAACCTAACGAGCCGAGACCTCTATTGCTGGCCTCCACAGAGGCAAGCACAACATGTTGGTGCACAGTGGAGCGCAGAAACCTACCGCATGGCAGTGTGCAGCACAAGGGCCAAAGCCATTGTAGTGAAAACTAACCAAACTTGGCCTAATTAAACGTAACATAACTAAACCAATCGTGTCACGGCCACCATTTCTGCCCACCCCTTGGTCGAGAGAAGTATAGCAGAGCAGCATAAGCGCAGAAATCCACCGAATAGCAGTGTATAGCGCAAAAGTCAAAGACATTCCTTCCTAACCCAAACAAACCTAACAAAGCCTAACGCGCCGCGGCCACTATTTCTGGTCTCCACAGAGCAAGGCAGAGCATACTAGACCGCAGCAGTGCACAGAAATCAACCGTATAGCAGATTACAGCACTAAAGTCTTGGTCACCCTAGCCTAACCTAACAAAGCATAACATAACCAAACGTAACATATCAGAACCTAACGTGCCTAGACCATTGTTACTGACCTCCACAGAGCCTATCAGAATATACCAGAGCACAGTGGAGTGCAGAGGTCCACCGCATTGCACCGTAAAGCATAAAAGTCAAAGCTATGCTAACCTAACTTGACCTAACCTAACCTAACCAAACGTAGCGCAACTCAACATAACGAGCCGATACCACTATTGCTGTGTTTCGAAGAGCCAAGCTGACCATATTAGAGGTTGCAGAAATCCGCCGAGTGGCAGTGTATAGCACATAAGTGAAAGCTCTCCTCCCCTAACGTAACCAATCGTAACATACACAAAGGTAAAGTATCTCAACCTGACGTGCAGCGACCACTATTGCTGGCGTCGCCAGAGCCAAGCAGAGCATATAAGAGCACAGTAGGGAGTAGAAATCCAACGAGTCGAAGTGTATAGCACAAGAGTCAAAGCCATAATAACCAAACCTAACCTACATAGCCTACGCAGCGTACAGCTGAAAAGTAAAAGCTATCCAAACCGGACCCAAGCAAACATAACACAGCCAAACGCGACCTAACACAGCCTAACCTGCCACGGACACAATTTCCTGCCTCCACAGAGCCATGCAGTACATGCCAGATCAGAGTAGCTCGCAGAAATCCACCGCATTGTAGTGTACAGTACAAAAGTCAAAGATATCCTACATAACCCAAACAAGCCTAACCTAACCAAACGTAATCTAGCCGTAACTAGAGCGCCGCGGCCGCTAATTCCGACCTACGCTGAGTCGAGCAGGGTAGAATAGAGCAATGTAGAGCCCACACATCCAGCGAATGGCAGCGTATATCACAAAAGTCGAAGCAATCCTATCATAACCAATCGAAACGTAATAAAACCAATCGTAACATAACTTAACGTAATGTGCCGAGACCACTATTACTGGAATCCGCAGAGCCAATCAGAACAGACTAGAGCATAGTAGAGCGCTGGCAGCCACCAAATAGTAGCGAATAGCACAAATGTCAAGGATACCCTTACCTTGCAAGACCTAACCTGACTCAACCAAATGAAGACTAAATGAACCTAAAGAGCCGAGTCTTATATGATGGCCTCCACAACGCCAAGCAGAAAATATTAAAGGAGAGTAGAGCGCAGAAGTCCACAGGATGGCAATATATAGCAGGAAGGTCAAAGCTATCCTAACCCAACCCAGACAAGCCTAACCTGTCCAAACTTAACCTAACTCAACCTAACTTGCCGAGACCACTATAGCTGGCATCCCTGAGCAAATCAGATCATATTATAGCACAGTAGAGCACAGAAGTCCACCGAATAGATGCGTATAGCGTGAAAGACGGATCTATCCTATCCTAACCTAACCAAACGTAGCCTAACCCAACTTAACATGCCGTGGCCGCTATTGCTGGCAACCGCGGAGCCGGGCAGAATATGCTAGAGCACAGTAGAGCGTAGAAATCGACCGCATTGCTGTGCGTGGCACAATAGACGAAGGCAACCTGACCAAACATAATCTAACCTAACCTAGTCAAACGTAACTTGCCGCGATCACTATTATGTTACATTTGCGAGGTTAGGTTAGGTATAGTTCGGTTGGGATAGCCATGACCTTCGTCTGTACACTGTGTTTCTATGGATTTCTGAACTCTGCTCCCCTCTAATATGTTCTGCATGGCCCTGGGGACGACAGGAATAGTGGCTGCGGCACGTTGTGTTGAGTTATGTTACGTTCGGCAGGTTTTGATTATTTTGGGTTAGGCCAGGGTTGCCTTGACTTTTCTGCTATACCCTGCCCTTGCATGGGTTTCAGCGCTCTGCTCTTTTCTAATTTGTTCTGCTTGGCTCCGATGAGGCCAGAAATTTTGGTCGCGGCACGTTATGTTTAGTTAGGTTATGTTTGGTTCGGTTAGGTTACGTCGTGTTAGGTCAGGTTAGCTTTGACTATTGTGCCGCACATAGCTATTCTTTGGATTTCTGCGCTATCCTGTCGTCTAACATGTTCTGCTTGGGTCCGGTGGTGTCAGAAATACTGGTTGCTGCGCGATATGTATAGTTCGGCTACGTTTGGTTATGTTGCGTTAGGTTGTGCTTGGTTAGGATAGCCTTGACTTTTGTGCTATTCGCCGCTATACCGTGAATTTCTGCGCATTGATATCATCTAATATGTTGTCAACGTCTCCGGGGAGGCCACGAAGTGTGGTCGTCTCAGGTTAGATATGTTAGGTTGCGTTTGGTCTGGTTACGTTACGTTGGGTTATGTTATGGTGGCTTTGACTCATCTGCTGCAAACTGCAATTCTATGGATTTTTGCGCCCTACTGTTCTCTAATATGTTCCGCTCGACTCTAGGGAGGCCAGAAATATTGGTTGCCGTACGTTTGGCTGAGATATGTTTGGTTATTTTAGGATGGGATATATTAGGAGAGGGTAGGACTGACTTTTGTGCTATACTTTGCTATTCGGTGGATTTCTGTGATCTTCTGTGCTCTACTATATTCTGCTTGGCTCTGGGGATGCCAGGAGCAGTGGTCGCGGCACTTTAAGTTGAGCTATGCAGCGTTTCATCGGGTTAGGTTGGGACAGGATGGGTTAGGATATCTACGGCTTTTGTGCTATACACTGCAATGCGATGGATCCCTGCGCTCTGCTGTGCTGCAGTATACTCTGCTTGGAGCTGGTGAGGCCAGTTGTAGTAGTCGCGGCACGTTAGGTTGAGTATTGTTACGTTTGATTATATTAGGTTAGGTTATGTTTAGTTAGGATAGTTTCGACTTTTGTGCTATACACCGCTATTCGGTGCATTTCTGCTCTCTACTGTGCTCTACAATATTTTGCTTGGCCCTGTGGAGTCCAGCTATAGTGGCCGCTGCGAGTTAGGTCCAGTTATGTTACGTGTGGTTAGGTTAATTTTGCTTGGGCTAGGTTTGGACAGGTTTGGATTTTCTGCTACGCACTGCGATTCTACTCCCTTCTAATATTTTCTGCTTGGCTCTGTGAAAGCCAGCGATAGTGGTCTCGGAACTTTAGGTTCAGTCACCTTACGTTTGGATAGGTAAGGTTTGGTTAGGTTTGGTCAAGGTATCTGTGACTTTTGTGCTATGCACTGCAATCCAGTGGACTTCTGTGCTCTGCAGTGCAATGGTATGTTCTGCTTTGCTTTGGGGGGCTATCGATTATGGTCTCGGCAAGTTAGGTTTGTTTGCATTACGTTTGGTTATGTTTCGTTTGTTCAGGTTATGTTTGGGTGGCTTCGACTTTGGCGCTATACACTGCCGTTCGGTGGACTGCTGCGCTCTACTGTGCTCTGATATGTTCTACATGGCCCTGGGAGGTCAGAGATAGTGGTATCGGCACGTTATGTTGGTTTGGATTACGTTTGGTTGTTTAACGTTTCGTTAGGTTAGATTTGGATGGCTTTGACTTTGCGCTATACGCTGCCATTCGGTGCATTTTCACGCTCTACCTTCCTCTAATATGTTCTGCTTTGCGATGGGGAGATCAGCAATCGTGGCGTAGGCACGATAGGTTAGACTAAGTTACGTTGGGCTGTGTTACGATTGGTTATTTTGGGACAGGATAACTTTGTCTTTTGCGCCATACACTGCTATACGTTGGATTACTGCGCTCTACATTGCCCTACTATACGCTTCGCGGTTCTGCGGAGGCGTGCAATAGAGGTCGTGGCACGATAGGTTAGGTTACGTTTCGTTTGGTTTTTTGCGAATGGTTAGGTTAGGAGAGGATAGCTTTGACTAATTTTGCTACACACGGCTGACCGTTGTATTTCTCTGCTCTACTGTTCTCTAATATAAACTGCATGGCGCTGGGGGTGGGCAGCAGTAGTAGTTCCTGCACGCTATGATGAGATAGGCTACGTTTTGTTAGGCTAGGTTTGGACAGGTTAGGCTATGATATCTTTGACCTTTGTGCTGTACACTGCAATGTGGTGGATTACAACGCCCCACAGTGCCCTACTATACTCTGACCGACTCAGGAGAGGCGGGCAATTGCGGTCGTGGCACGTTAGTTTGAGTCAGGTACCGTTTGGATAGGCTAGGTTAGGTTAAGTTCGGTCAGGATAGCCATGATTTTCGCTCTTTACACTGCTGTTTGGATTATTTCTGCGCAGCACTGTGCTCTACTATATAATGATTAGGCCTGGGAATGCCACCAATTGTGGCCGCGACACTGTACGTTCTGGTAGGCTACGTTTGGTTATGTTATGTTAGCTTGGGTTCGTCTGGATAGAGATGACCTTTGTGCTATAGACTTCGATTCTTTGCGTTTCTGCGCTCTACTGTCCTCTAGTAAGTTCTTGTCCACCCTGCGGAGGTCAGCAATAGTGGTCGCGGAATGTCAGGTTGAGCTACGTTAAGTTTGTTTATGTTACGATTGGACATATTAGGATAAGATGTCTTTGATTTTTGTGCTAATAAACTGCTATTCGGTGAATATCTGCGCTCTATATTGCTATCCTATACTCTTCTCGATTATGGGCGGGCGAGCAATACCGGTCGTGGCGCATCAGGTACAGTTAGGTTACGCATGGTTAGGTTTGGTTATGCTATATTTGGTTAGGGTAGCTCAGACTTTCGTGCAATACACTGTTATTCGGTGGATTACTGTGTTTTACTCTGCTCTACCACATTCTGCTTGGCTGTGTGGAGGGCAGGTGCTGTGGTCGCGGCACGTTGCGTAGAGCTATGCTACGCTTGGTTGTGTTAGGTTAGGTGCGGCTGGGTTAGGCTACATTCGACTTCGGTGCCATTCACTGCAATGCGGTGGATACCTGCGCTCTAATGTGCTTTGGTACATTCTGCTCTTCTTTGCAGGGGCCAGCAGAAGTGGTCTCGTGGTGGTAGGTTGATTTAGACTACGCTTGGTTGTGCCACGTTTGGCTAGGTTAGGACAAGCTACTTAGACTTTCGTGCTATACGCTGCTATTCTGAGTATTCCTGTGCTCTAATAAATTACGCTTAGCCCTCGGAATGCCAGCAATATTGGTCTCGGCACGTTAGGTTCAGTTAGGTTACGTTTGGATAGCAGATGATAGGTTAATTTCGTTAACGGTAGCTTTGACTTTCTCGCTATACACTGTTATTCGGCGGACTTCTATCATCTACTGTGCTTTACCATATTCTGCTTGGTAATGGAGAGGCCAGGAACAGTGATCACTGCATTTCATGTTGAGATATGCTTCGTTCGGTTTGGTTAGGTTAGCTCCGGTTATGCTAGGGTATCTACGGCTTTGTGCTATGCACTGCAATGCGGTGGATTTCTGCACTCTAATGTATTGTAATAAGCTCTGCTTGTCTCTACAAGGCCCACCAATAGCGGCCTCCGCACGGTATGTTGGGTTATGCTACGTTTGGATAGGTTTGGTTATGCAGGCTTGGTTAGGGCATCCTCGGCTTTTGTGCTATACACTGCTGTTCGGAGGATTCCTGCGCTCCAAATTGCTCTACTATATTCTTGCCAACTCCGGGGAGGGGAGCAATAGTGGTCGCGGCACGTTACTTCGTGTTAGGTTATGTTTGGGTAGGTTAGGTTGGGCTAAGTTTGGTTAGAGTAGCTCTAACTTTCGCGATATACACTCCTATTCGGAGGATTTCTGCTCTCTACATTTCTCTACTATACTCTGCTCGACTCTGGGGAGGCGAGAAATAGTGTCCGCGGCACGTCAGGTTGTGTTCGGCTACGCTTGATTGGTAAGGTTATGTTAAGTTTGGTCAGGATATATACGACTTTCGCACTATGCACTGTTATTCGATGGAAATGTGTGATCTACTGTGCTGTGCTACATTCTGCATGGATCAGGAGAGGCCAGGAGCAGTGGTCGCCGCAAAATATGCTGAGCTATGCTACGTTCGGTGAAGTTAGGTTAGGTCAGGTTAGGTTAGGGTATCCCCAAGTTATGTGCTATACACTGCTTTTGGGTAGATTCCTATGCTCTACGTTGCTCTATTATGCTCTGCTCGACTCTGGGGAGGAAAGGAACAGTGGCCGTGCCATGTTAGTTTCTGTTTTGTTGCCATTAGTTAGGTTAGGTTAGGCTGCTTTGGTTAGGATGTCTTCAAATTCCGTGCTTTATACTGTTATTTGGTGAATTTCTGTGATCAACTGTGTTGTACTTCACTCTGCTTTGCTCTGTGGATTCCAGGAACAGTGGTAGCGGCACGTTTCGTTGAGCTATGCTACGCTTGGTTAGGTTAGGTTAGGCCAGGTTAGGATACGGTATCTTCGACTTTTGTGCTATTCACTGCAAAGCAGATGATCTCTACGCACTGCCTTGCTCTAGTACATTCTGCTTGTCTCTGTGGATGCCAGCAGTAGTGGTCACGCCACGTCAGGTTGAGTTAGGAGACGTTTGCGTATGTTGCGTTTGGCCAGGTTAGGAGAGGCCACCTTGACTTTTGTGCTATACGCTGCTATTCCACGGACTCCTGCTCTCTAATGTGCTCTAATATGCCCTGCTTGGCTGTGGGGTGGCCAGAAATAGCGGCCGCGGCAAGTTATGTTTAGTTAGGTTACGCTTCGTTAGGCTAGGTTGGGAAGGTACGGTCAGGATTTCATTGACTTTTGTGCTATACACTGCGTTTCGGTGGATTTCTATGCTCTGCGTTGCTCTACTACACTCTGCTCGAACCTAGGGAGGAGAGCAACGGTGGCCGTGTCACGTTAGGTCGTCTTTTGTTACGATTGGTTAGGTTAGGTTAGGCTTGTTTGGTCAGGATGCCTTCGACTTTCGTGCCACACACTGTTACCCGATGAATTTCTGCGACCGTCTGTGCTCTACTACATTCTGCTTGGCTCTGGGGAGGCCTGGAGCAGCGGACGCGCACGTCATATTGGGTTATGGTGCGTTCGGTTAGGTTAGATTAGGCCAGGTTATGTTAGGGTGACAACGGATTTTGCGCTATACACGGCAGTGCCGTGGATTTCAGCGCTCTTCTGTGCCCTAGTACATCCTGATTGTCTCTGCGGAGGCCAGAGATGGTGGTCTCGGCAGGCTAGGTTGAGTTAGGCTACGTATGGTTAGGTTATGTTAGTATAGGTTAGGCATGTGTAGCTATGACTTACGTGGTGTACACTGTTTTTCAGTGTATTTCAGCGTTCTACTCTGTTCTAGTATGTTCTTGACGGCTCTGGTCTGGCCTGTAATAGTGGTCTCTGCACGTTAGTTTGAGATTGGTTGCATATGGTTATGTCACGATTGGTTAGGCTAGGAGAGGATAGCTTTGCCTTTTGTGCCATACACTTCTATTCGGTGGACTTCAGCGATCTAGTGTGCTCTAATACGTTCTGATTGTCTCTGCGAAGGCCAGAAATTGTGGACGTGTCACGTTCGGTTCAGCTATGTTACGCTTGGTTTGGTCAGATTAGGATGAGTTTGTTTCGGATGGCGTTGACCTTTGAGCTATACACTGCTGTTCGGTTTACTTCTACGCTCTACATTGCTCTTCTATAATATGCTCGGTTCTCCGAAGGCCAGCGATAGTGGTCGCGGCACGGCTGGTTGAGCTTGGACAAGTTTGGTTTGGTTAGGTTGCGTTGCGTCAGGTTAGAATAGCTTCGACCTTTGTCCTGCACAATGCTATTCTATGGGCTTCTGCGTTCTTCAGTTCGCTTTCACACACTGGTTATATTTGTGGACGCCAGGAATAATTCTTTCGGCAGGTTGGGTTGAGGTATGTAACTCATGGTTAGGTTAGGCTTGGTTAGGCTTGCTTGGGCTGGCTATGACTTTCGTGCTATTCGCTGCTATTCTGTCAACTTCAACGTCCTACATTGCTCTGCTATACGATGCATGGCTCTCATGATGCCAGCGATAGTGGTCGTAGCACCCCACGTTGTGTTACGTTACGTTTGGTTATGTCACGTTTGGTCAGGTTAGGGGAGGATAAATTCGATTTTTGTGTTATACATTGCTATTCGATGGATATGTTCGCTCTACCTTGCCCTAATGTGCTCTGCTTGGCACTGTGGACGCCGGCAATAGTAGTCTCGGCACGTTAGGTTTAATTAGGCTGCGTTTGGTTAGGTTATGCTGGTTTGGGTTAGGTTTGTGTAGCTTTGTCTTTCGTGTTATATACTATCATTCGGTGGAATTCTGCGCCCTTCTGTGCACTGCTATACTCTGTTCGAATCTGTGTAGGCCAGGAATAGTGGTCTCGTAGCGTTATTTTGGGTTATGTTGCGTTTGTCCATGTCGCGATTTGTCAGGTTAGGAAAGGATGGCTTGGACTTTTGTGCTATACACTGCTATCCGGTGTATTTCTGCGCTTCCCATAGATATACTACACTATGCTCGAATGCAGGGAGACTAGAAATAGCGGACCTGGTACGATAGGGTGACCGTGGTTACGTTAGGTTAGGTTAGGTTTGGCTAGGTTTGGTTAGGATGGCCCTGAATTTTGTGTTATACACTGCTTTCGGTGGGTTTCTACGCTGTTCTGTGTTCTGGTATGCTCTGCTTGGCTCTGGCGTGGACAGCAATAGAGGTCTCTTCAAGCTAGCATGGATTACGTTGCTTCCAGTTATGTTACGCTCGGCTTTGTTAGGACAGGACAGCTTTGGCTTTTGTGCTATACACTACTCTTCGGAGGATTTCTGCGCTCCACAATGCTCTACTATACTCTGCTCGGCTCTCGAGAGTCCAGGCATAGTGGTGACGGCACGATAGGTTCAATTAGAATACGTTCGCTTAGGTTAGGTTACGCTGCGTTAGATTAGGAAAGCTTTGACTTTCTTCCCACGCACTGACATCCTGTGGACATCTGCGCCCTAACGTTCCCTACCGCACACAGCCTGTGTCTGCGGACGCCGGGTGTACTTGTCTCGGCAAGTTAGGTTGAATTATGTTCAGATTGTGTATGTTTGGATTGGTCAAGTTTGGTTCGGGTGGCTCTGACTATTGTGCTATACACGGCCACTCGGTCGATTACAGCGTCCTACATTGCTCTGCTATACTCTGCTTAGCTTCCATGAGGGCAGCAATGGCTTTCGTGGCACGTCAGCTTTTGTAATGTTACGCAAGCTTATCTTACGATTAGTTAGGTTAGGATGGGATTGCTTTAGCTTTTGTGCTATACACCGCTGTTCGGAGGATTTCTACGCTCTATATTGCTCCAATATGGTCTGCCAGACCCTCGGGAGACCAGAAATAGCGGTCGCCCCACGTTAGGTAGACTTATATTACGATTGGAAGTCAGGATACGCTGTGCTTGGCTAGGATAGCCAGGACTCTTGTGCTACGCACTCCTATTCTGCGTTCTTCTTCCCTCCTCTGTGCGCTATCGCACTGCGCTTGTCTCTGTGCGCGCCAGGAATAGTGCTCTCGGCACGTTAGGTTGAGTTATGCTACCTTTGGTTAGACTACGTTTGGTTAGGCTTGGTTAGGATAGCTTCGACTTTAGTGCTTTACACTGCTATTCGGACGATTTCAGCGCTCTATATTGCTCCGACATACTCTGCTTAGCTCTCGTGAGTCCAGAAATGGTGGTCGTTGAACATCGGTATGTGTTAGGTTACGTCCGCTTATGTTACGGTGTGGTAGGTTGGGAGAGGATAGTTTCGTCTTTTGCGCTATACACTGCTATTCGTTGGATTTCTGCGACCTACTATGCTCTAATATGCTCTGCTTGCCGCTGGGAATTCCAGGAATGGTGGCCGCGGCGCGTTAGGTTCAGATAGGTTACTTTTGGTTAGGTTAGGTATGTTTGTGTTAGGTTGTGATAACTTTGACTTTCGTGCTATTCTTTACCTTTCTATGGATTTCAGCGCTCTATTCTCCATTAATATGCCTCGCTTGGCAATGGGGATTCCGGCAATGGATGTCTCGGCACTTTAGGTCCGTATAGAATAAGTTTGGTTAGGTATGGTAGCCATGGTATGGTTAGGATAGCTTTGACTTTTCGGCTATACACTGCTATTCGGAGTGCTTCAGCGTTCTACATTGCTCTGCTATACTCTGGTTAGCTCTCGTGAGGCCAGCAATAGCTGTCGTTGAACGTCAATATGGGTTACCTTACGTCTGCTTATGTTACATTGTGGTACGTTAGGAGAAGATAGCTTTGGCTTTTGCGCTACACACTGCTATTCGTTGGATTTCTGCCCTCTATTGTGCTCTAATGTGCTCTGCTTGGCGCTGGGGAAGCCAGCAGTTGCGTTCTCGACACGGTAGGTTGAGTTAGGCTTCGTTTGGCTTGGTTACGCTTTGTCAGGTTAGATTCGGCTATCTGTGACCTTTGTGCCTTACACAATAGTGCGGCGGATTTCTGCCCTCGTCTGTGTTCTAGTATATTCTGCTTGGCACTGGGGAGGTCAGCAATACTGGTCTAAGCACGTTAGGTTGAGTCAGGTTACGTTTGAATATCTTACGTTTGGTTATGTTAGGAGGATGTAGCCGTGACTTTCTTGCTGTACGCAGCTTTCGGTGGATTTCCGCGCTCTACTTTCACCCAATATTCCCTGCTTTGCTCTGGGAATACTAGAAATAGTGGCCGCGGCGCGTTAAGTAGTGTTAGGTTGCGTTTTGTTAGGTCAGGTTTGCTGGCATAGGTTGGGATATATTTCCCTTTTGTACCATACACTGGCTTTCTATGGACCTTTGCGTTCTATTCTCTCCTAATATGCCCTGCTTGGCGATGGGGAGACCAGAAATATCGGGATAGGCACGTAAGGCTGGGACAGGCTACGTTTGCTTTCGGCAGGTTAGGCCAGGATAGGTTGGGTAATCTTTTACTTTTCTGGTTTACTCTGCAATTCGGTGGACATCTGCGGTCCACTGTGCTCTGGTATATTCTGCTTCGCTCTGGTGGTCCAGCAATAGTGGTCTCGTCACGTTCGGTTAGGATAGGTTACGTTCGGTTACATTACGTTAGCACAGGTTGGGATAGGATAGCTTTGACATTTGTGCTATAAACAGGTATTCGGTGGATTTTTGCGCTCTACATTGCTCTACTGTACACTGCTCGACTGTCGGGATGCGAGCAACAGTGGTCGTGGCACGTTAGGTTGTGTTATGTTACGTTTTGTTAGGTTAGGTTGGGTTATGTGTGGTTAGGGTAGCTTCGACTCTCGTGCTCTACACAGTTATGCGGTGGCTACCCACCCTCCACTGAGCTGTATCCTTATCTGCTAGTCCCTGGGGAGGCCTGCAATAGTGGTCGCGACACGTTAGGTTGTGTTTGGTCACGTTTGGTAGTGTTACGATTGGTTACGTTACGATCGGTTGCTTTGACTTTTGCGCTATACACTGCTATTCAGTGGACTTCTCCGCTATACTTCACACAAATAACCACTGTTTTGCTCGGGGGGTGGGGGCAGAAATAGTGGCCGCGGCACATTATGTTGCGTTAGGTAACATTTGGTTAGGTTAGGTTAGGCTCTGTTTGGTTAGAGAGTATTTGAGTTTTGTGCTTTACACAGCTATTCGGTGGTCTTCTGCCTCCTTGGTTGCTCTACTATACTCCACTCGACTCTTGAGAGGCCAGGAACGGAGGTCGTGAAGATACAGGTGGTGTTATGCTGCGTTTGGTTAAGTTAGGTTAAGTTACGTTTGGTTGGGATGTACTTGACTTTTGTGCTGTACACTGCTACCCGGCGTATTCCTTTGACCTACTGTGCTCTACTTCACTCTGCTTTGCTCTGCGGAGGAAAGGAGCAGTGGTCGCGGCACGTCACTTTGTGTCATGCAGCGTCTGGTTCGGTTAGATTTGGTCAGGTTATGCTTGAATGTCTTCGCCTTCTTTGCTCTTTGCTGCAATGCGGTGGATTTCTGCGCTATGCTGTGCTCTGGTACGTTCTGCTTGTTTCTATTGCGGCCAGCAATAGCGGTCCCGTCGTGTTAGGTTGGGTTAGGCTCCGTTTGGGTGTGCTACGTTTGACTATGTTAGGACACAATGTCTTAGACCTTCGTGCCATTCACTGCTATTCGCTGGATTTCTGCGCCCTACTGCGCTCCAATACTTTCCTCCTGTCCCTGGGGGCCAGTAATAGTGGTCTCGGGTCGTTAAGTTGTGCTATGTTACGTATGGTTAAGTTAGGTTGTGTCAGGTTATTTTAGCATATCATCGACTTTTGTGCCATTCACTGCAATGCGGTGGGTTTCTGCGCCCTACTGTGATCCAATACGTATTGCTTGTCTTTGTGTTGGCCAGCAATAGTGTCCTCGTTATGTTAGGTTGAGTTGGGTTACGTTTGGTTATGTTACGTTTGGCTTAGTTATGAGAGGATTCTCCGTCTTTTGTGCTATACACCGCTATTCGGTGGATTAATGCGCACTAATGTGCTCTAATATGTTCGGCTTGGCTCTACGAAGGACATAAATAGAGATCTCGGCACGTTATTTTGGGTTGGACTACGTTTGGTTAGGTTATGATCGATTTTGTTAGGAGAGGGTAGCTTTGACTTCAGTGCTATAGCCTGCTATTAGGTGGATTTCTGCCCACTACGGTGCTTTAATACTTTCAGCTTGGCTCTGGGAAGGACAGCAACAGTGGTCTCGGCACGTTATTTGCAGCCAAGATACGTTCGGTTAGGTTGGGTTAAGAAATGCTTGGTCAGAATAGCTTTTACTTTTGGGCTACACACTGCTATTCGGTGGATTCCTGCGATCTACTGCGCTCTAGTATGTCCTGCTTGTCTCTGGAAGGGCCAGTATGGGTGGACGCGGTACGATAGTTTAAACTATGATACGTTCGGTTATGTTACGATTCTTTAGGCTAGGAGAGGATAGGTTGGACCTTAGTCCTATAGTCTGCTATCAGGTGGATTTCAGCGCCCTACGGGGCTCTAATGTTTTCAGCTTCGCTCCGGCAAAGCCAGCAATAGTGGTCTCGGCTCGTTATGATGAGTCGGGTTACGTTCGGTTAGGTTGGGCCGGTCTAAGTTTTGTCAGGATAGCTTTAACTTTCGTGCTGTACACCGCCACTCGGTGAATATCAGCGCTCTACTGTGCTATAGTATGTCCAGCTTTACTTTGGGGAGAGCAACAGCAGCGGTCTCCGCACGTTAGTATGTGTCAGGCTATGTTTGGCTACGTTACGTTGGTTTGGGTTAGTCTTGGGTAGCTTTGACTTCTCTGTTACACACTGCGATTGTATGGGTTTCTGCTTTCTACTCTCCCCTAACGTGTTCCGCTTGTCTCTAGAGAGGCCAGCAATAGCGGTAGGGGCACCGTAGGCTGAGATGGGCTATGTTCGTTTATGTTAGATTAGAAGAGGATGGCTTTGACTTTAGTGCTATAGTCTGCTATTAGGTGGATTTCTGCGACCAACAGTGCTTTAATGTTTACAGCTTGGCTCTGTGAAGGCCAGCAATAGTGGTCTCGGCACGTAACGTCGAGTCAGGTTACTTTCGGTTATGCCGGGTTAGGCTAAGTTTGGTCAGGATGGCTTTATCTTTTGTGCTGTACGCTGCTGTTCGGTAGATTCTATCGATCTACTGTGCTCTAGTATATCCTGCTTGGCTATGGGGAGGGCAGCAATAACGGTCTGGCCACGTTAGGTTGTGTTATGCTTTGTTGGGTTATGTTGCGTGTGTTTGGGTTATGTCTGGGTAAATCAGACTTTTCCGGTATATACCGCGATTCCATGGATTTCTGCGTCGTACTGTCCACCAATATATCCAGCTTGGCTATGGGGAGGCCAATAGTACTGCTCGCGGCACGTTAGGCTCTGTTAGGATACGTTCGGTTATTTTACGGTTGGTTATGTTATGAGAGGATAGCTTCGGCTTTAGTGGTATAGTCTGCTATTAGGTGGATTTCTGCTCCCTACGGTGCTTTAATATTTTCTGCTTGACTCTGGGAAGGCCAGCAATTATGGTCTCGGCACGTTTTGTTGCGACAGGTTACGTTCGGTTAGGTTGGGTTAGGCAATGTCAGGGTAGCTTCAACTTTTGCGACGTACGCTGCTATTCGTTGGATTTCTGCGCTCTAATGAGCGCTAGTATGTCCTGCTTACCTCTGCGGTATGCAAAAACAGCTGTCTCGTCATGTAAGGTGTAGTCAAGCTATGATAGTTTATGTTCCGTTAGTTTGGGTTAGGCTTGTGCATCTTGGACTTTTCTGATATAAACTGCGACTGTATGCCTTTCTGCGTTCTGCTCTCCCCTAACGGGTTCCGCTTGACCCTGCGGAGGCCATCAATAGTGGTCGCGGCACGTTTGGTTGAGTTATGTTACCTCTGGTTATGTTACGATTGTTAAGGTTTGGAGTGGATAGCTTCAACTTTAGTGCTACAGTCCGCTATTAGGTGTATTTCTGCGCCCTATAGTGCTCTAATATCTTCAGCTTGGCTCTAGGAAGGCCAGCAATAATGGCCTCGGCACGTTATGTTGAGTCGTGTTACGTCCGGTTTGGTTGGGTTAGGCAAAGTGTGGTCATGATAGCTTTAATTACTGTGCTGTTCACTGCTATTCGGCGGATTTCTGCGCCCTACTGTGCTGTAGTATGTCCTGCTTTGCTCTGGGGAGGTCAGCAATAATGGTCTAGTTATGTTAGGTTGAGTTATGTTACGTTTGGTTGTGCTAATTTGGTTAGGTTTGGTCAGGATATCTTTGACTTTTGTGGTATACACTGCTGTTTGATGGATTCCTGTGATATGCTGCGGTCTAATACTCCAAGCTTTGATCTGGGAATGCTTGAAATAGTGGCCGCGGCGCGATAGGTTGTGTTAGGTTACGCCTGGTTAGGTTAAGTTTATTTGGGCTATGTCATGGTAGCTTTGAATTTCGTGCTAAACACTGCCATTCTGTGGACTTATGCGATCTATCGTCCTCTAACATTCCCTGCTTGGCGAATCAGACGCCAGCAATTGTGGGCTAGTCACGTTATTTTGTGATTGGTTACGTTCGATTAGGTAAGGTTAGATCAGGTTAGGTTAGTGTATCCCTTACCTTTTTGCTGTACAATGCTATTCTGCGTATTTTTGCACTCTACTGCGATCTAATACTCTCCGCTTTGATTTGGGAATGTTTGAAGCAGCGGACGCGTCACGTTAGGAATGGTTAGGTTACGATAGTCTAGCTTTGACATTTGTGCTATACACTTGTATACGTTGAATTTCTGCACTCTTCTGTGCGCTAGTATGCTCTGCCCTGCTCTCGCGAGGCCAGCAATTGTGGTCACGGTAGATTAAGTAATGTTATATTACGTTTCGTTTGGTTAGGTTACGTACTGTTAGGCAAGGGTTGCTTTGACTTTTGTACCGCGCACTGCTATTCTATGGACTTCTGCGCTCTTCTGCGACCTATCGCAGTCCGCTGCCTCTGCAGGCGCCAGGAATAGTGCTATCGGCACGATGGGTTATGTTATGATACGTTTGGTCTGGTTAGGTTCCGTTAGGCTTGGTTTGGATAGCTTTGACCATCGTGCTTAACTCTGCTGTTCGGTGGATTCCTGCCCTCTAATGTGCCCTACTCTATTCCGTTTGGCCTCGTGGCGGCCAGCAGTAGTGGTCGCGGCACGAGTGATAGAGTTGCATTACGTTTGGCTATGTTAGGTTACGTAGTGTTAGGTTGGGACAACTTCGACTTTTGTGCTGCACACTACTGTTCTACTAACTTCTGCGCTCTCCTTTTCAGTACCACACTCTGCTTATCTCTGTGGACACCAGGAATGCTGCTCTCGGCTCGTTAGGTTGAGTTATGTTACGCTTGGTTAGGCTAAGTTTGGCTACGTTTGGTAAGGATGGCTTCGACTTTTGCGATATACAACTCTATTCGGACGACTTCGGCGTTAAATATTACTCTGCTACAATCTGCTTTGCGTCCGTTTGGGTTACTTTACGTCTGCTTATGCTACGTTTGGTTAGGTCAAGTTTCTTTGTGTTAGGTAAGGACAGCTTTGACTTTCGTGGTGTACACTGTCATCCTGTGGACTTCTGCGCTCTACTGTTCTCTGCTGTATACTACTTGGGCCTGCGGCGTCCAGCACTGTGGGCTGCGGCTCGTTATGTTGAGTCATGCTTCGTTTGGTTAGGTTATATTTGTTTGGGTTAGGTTCGGGTAGCTTCGGCTTTTCAGCTGTACACTGCGATACTATGGATTCCTGCTCCCTACACTCCTCTAATATGTCCTGCTTGGCCCTGGGAATTACTGCATGTGTGGTCTCTGCACCTTATGCTGAGCTGGACTACATTTGGATGGTATAGGTTAGGTCAGGTTAGGTAAGGCTATCTACAGTTTTGCGTTTTATACTGCAACGCCGCTGACTTATGTGGCCTACTGTGCTGTAGTATATCCTGCTTGACTCCGAGGTCAGCTATTGTGGTGTACGGAGGTTAGGTGGAGTTATGTTATGTTTGGTTATGTCACGATTGGTTATGTTAGGAGATGATACCTCTGACTTCTGTGCTATACACTGCTGCTCGGTTGATTTCTGCGCTCCACATTTCTCTGCTATTATCTGCTCGACTCCGGGGTGGAGAGCAATAGTGGCTGTGACACGAAAGGTTGAGTGATGTTACGTTTCGTTAGGGTCTGCTTCTTTGGGTTAGGTTTGGATAACTTTGCCTTTCTCGGCATGGACTGTCATTCTGTGGACTTCTGCGCTCTACTGTGGTCGACTATACTCTGCTCAACCCTGGGGATGCCGGCTAGAGTGTTCCGCTTGACTCTGGGTATGTCAGCAATAGTGGTCTAGGCACGTCAGGTTGAGTTACGTTACGTTTGGTTATGTTGCGCTTCGTTTGGTTAGGTTAGGTTGGGCTAGGTTAGGTTTCGTTTGGTGAGGTTAGGCTAGATTAGCTTTGACGTTTGTGCTACACACTGCTATTCGGCGGATTTCTGCGCACTACTGTGGTCAAGCGTGCTCTGCTTCGCTTTAAGGGGGCCTTAAATAGTGGCCGCGCCTCGTTAGGTTTTGTTGCATTACGTTCGGTTAGGTCAGGTTTTGTTTGGTTTGATGAGGTTATCCCTGTTTTTTGTGCCGTTCACTGCAATGCGGTCGATATCAACGCTGTACTGTTCCCTAGTATATTCTGCTTGTCTCTGTGGGGGCCAGAAATGGTGTTCTCGGGACGTTAGTTGAAGTTAGGTAACGTTTAGTTATGTTTCGTTTGGTTAAGTTAGGACAGTGTAGATCTGTTTTTTCTGCTATACACTGCTGCTCGGAGGATTCCATCGCCCTCCCGTGCTCTAATATGCTATGCTTGGCTCATGGGAGGCCAGCAATGGTGGTCTCTCCACGTTAAGTATACTTAAGCTACGTTTGGTTGAGTTAGGTTTCGTCAGGTTACGTTAGGATATCTTCGACTTTTTGCTATATACTGCCACGCCGCGGATATCTGTGATCCACTGTGCTGCAGTATATTCTGCTTAGCTCTGTGGAGGTCAGCAGTAGTGGTGCAGTGCGGTTAGTTGGAGTTAGGTTACGTTTGGTTATGCTATGTGTGGATAAGTTACGCTAGGACAGCTGTCACTTTTGTCATGTACACTGCTATTCGGGGGATTTCTGCGCTCTGATGTGATCGAATACGCCCTGCTTTGCACTGTGGAGGACAGAAACGGTTGCCCCTGCACGTTAGGTAGGGTTAGGTTACGTTCGATTATGTTATGTTTGTTTGGGTTAGGGTGGAATATTTTTGACTCTTGTGCTGTACACTGAAATGCGGTGTATTTCTGCGCTCCACGTTGCTCTACCATACTCTGCTCGACTCCGGGGAAGATAGAGATGGTGGTCTCGGCACGTTTGTTTGAGCTAGACTGCGTTTCGTTTGGTTAGGTTGGGTCAGTTTAGGTTAGCATACCTTTGACACTTGTGCTATACGCTGAGACGCCGTGGATGCCTCTGATCTATTTTGCCCTAGTGTACTCTGCTTGATGCTGGGGAGATCAGCAGCAGTGGTGTAGGGAGGGTAGGTGGAGTCAGGTTACGTTCGTTTACGCTACGTTTGCTTTTGTTAGATTAGGATAGCATTGACTTTCTTGGTATACATTGTTATTCTGTGGACTACTGCGCTCTACAGTACTCTACTGTATGATGCTTGGCCCTGGGGCGCCCAGCAATAGTGGTAGTATCGCGTTAGGTTGAGTCAGGCTACGTTTGGTTACGTTACGATTTGTTCGTGTGGGGGGGGGGCTAGTTTTGACACTTGTGCTATACACTGCTGTTCGGTGGATTACTGCGCGCTACAGTGCACTGACATGGTCATCCCGCCTCTGCGTGGGCCAGGATTAGTGGCATCAGCACGTTACGTTGAGCCATGCAACGTTGCGCTCAGTTTGGGATAGGTCGGGTTAGGTTACGGTACTTTCGACTTTTGCCGTTTACACTTGAGTGCGGCGGATTTCTGCGCACGACTGTGCTCGAATATATTCTGGTTGGGTCTGTGGAAGTCAGCAATGCTGCTCTGGTCATGTTCGGTTGGGTTTGGTTACGTTTGGTTATGTTAGGTTTGGTCAGATTTGGCCTGGATAGCTTTGACTTTTGTGCTATAAACTGGCCTTCGGCACATTTCTGCGCCCTGCTGTGTCCTAATATGCTCTGCATGGCTCTGAGGAGGCCGTAAACAGTGGGCTCGGCACGTTATGTTCAGTTATGCTATGTTTGGTTAGGTTATGCTCGTTCGGGTTAATTAAGGATAGCTTTAACTTTCTTGGCATTGACTATTGTACGGGGGATTTCTTCTCTCTGCTGTGCTCTGCTATACTCTGCTCGACTCTTGGGAGGCCAGTAATAGTGGTCCCGGCACGATAGTTATATTCAGGATACGTTCGGTTATGTTACGTTTGGTTAGGTTAGGAGAGGACAGCATTGATTTTCGTGCTACACACTGCTGTTCGGTGGATTTCTGCGCACTGCTGTGTCCAAGTATGCTGCGCATTGCTCTGGGGAGGCCAGAAATAACGGCTGCGACGCGTTAGGTTGGGCTAGGTGAGGTTTGTCTGCATTAGGTTTGGATAACTCCGACTTCTGCGCTCTACACCAGAGTTCGATTGACTTCTGCGCTCTGCTGTGATCTACTACGTTCTGCTTGGCTATGGGAAAGCCAGTAATAGTGGTCTCGGCACACTAGGTTGATATACGGTGCGTATGGTTATGCTATGTTAGCTCAGGTTGGGTTTGAATCGGTTCGACTTTTCTGCTATACACTGCGATTCGATGGGTTTCTGCCCTCTGCTCTCCTCTAATATGTACTGCCTGTCGATGGGGAGGCCAGCAATGGTGGTATAGGCACGTGAGATTCCATTACCTTACGCTTGGTTATTTCCAGATTTACCAGGTTAGGATATGTTTACTTAGACCTTTGCGCTATACTCTGCCATTCGGTGGATTTTTTCGCTCTACAATGCTCTAATATACTCTGCTCGACTCTGGGGAGGCCACCGAAGGTGGTCGTCGCGCGACAGATTGAGTTAGGTTACGTTTGGTTACGTTGGGTTAGGTTAGGATAGAAGACGATAGCTTTGACTTTTGCGCCGTACGCCGCTGTTCGGTGAATCTCTGCGCTCTACTCTGCTCTAATTCACTCTGCTTGGCTCTGGGGATGCCAGCGACAGTGGTCTCGGTTCGTTAGGTATATTTAGTCCACGTATGGTTAAGACAGGCTATGTCAGGCTGGGTAAGGGTCTCTTTGACGTTTGCGCTATTCGCTGCTATTTGGTGGCGTTCTGCGATCTGCACTGCTATGGCGCATTCTGCTAGGCTCTGGGGATTCCAGTAATAGTGGTCTCGGGACGTTAGGTTATGTTAGGTTACGTTTGGCTTTATTACGTCTGGATATGTTAGGATAAGGTAGCTTCGACGTTTGCGCTACGCACTGCTATTCGCTGGATTTCTTCCATCTACATTGCTCTACTACACTCTGCACTACTCTGAGGAGGCCGGTAATAGTGATCTTGGCACGTTAGGTTGAGTTAGGCTAAGTTGGGTTAGGCTATGCTTCTCTGGGTTATGCTCGCATAGCTAAGATTTTCGTGGTATACAATGCTATTCGGTGGATTTCTGCGCTCATTTGTGCTCTGGTATGATCTGCTTGGCACTGGGAAGGCCAGCAACAGTGGACTAGCCACGTTAGTTTGGATTATCTTGCGCTTGTTTGTGCTATGTTTGGTTAGGTTAGGATAGGATAACTTCGACTTTTGAGCTATACACTGCTATTCGGTGGATATCAGCGCTCTACATTGCTCTACTATACTCTGCTCCAACCTGCGGTGGCCAGCAGTAGTGGTCGTGACACAATAGTTTGTAATATGTTACGCTTGGTGAGGCTTGGTTACGGTGGTTTTGTCTTTTGCGCTGTACACTACAACTCACTGGACTTCACCGCTCTCCTGTGCTCTAATATGCTCTGCTTGGCTCTGGGGCTGCCAGCTATAGTGGTCGCGGCACGTCAGTGTAAGACAGGGTACGTTTGGTTAAGTTACGATTCTTTTAGATAGGAGAGGATAGCTACGGCTCTAGTGCTATAACCTGTTATTAGGTGGATTCCTGCGTCCTACTGTGCTCTAACCTCTTCAGTTTGGCTCTGGCGAGGCCAGCAATGATGGTCTTGGCTCCTTATGATGAGTCAGGTTAAGTTCGGTTAGGTTGCGTCAGGCTTTGTTTCGTCAGAGTAGCTGCAACTTTTGTGCTGCACACTGCTATTCTGTGCATCTCTGCGCTCTTCATTGCTCTATCATGCTCCGCTTGGCTCTGGCGCGGAGAGCAATACTACTCTCGTCACCTTACGCTGTGTTAGGCTGCGTTCGGTTGGGTTTGGTTAGTACACTTTGTGTTAACATATCCGCCACTCTTGCGTTGCACACTGCAAAGCTGTGGATTATTGCGCAGTACTGCGCTCTAGCATATTCTGCTTGGCTCTGGCGAGGCTAGCAACAGTGGCCTCGGCCCGTTAGGTTAACTTAGGCTACGCAAGGTGAGGTTATGCTGGTTTGGGTTATGTACGGATTGCTATGACTTTCGTGGTACAGACTGCTTTTCGGTGGATTCCTGCCCTCTTCATTGCTCTACTATATTCTTCTTGTCTATGGGGATGCCAGCAGTATTGGGCTCGGCACGTTAGATTGAGTTAGGCCTCGCTTGGTTAGGTTAGGATAGTCTGGGTTAGGTCAGGACAGTTTTGACTTTCTGCAATACATTGCCAATTTATGGACATCTGCGCTCTACGCTCCTCTAATATGTTCTGTTTGGCGATGTGGAGGCCAGCAATAGTGGTCTCTGCACGTTAGGTTAAGTTATGTTGCGTTTGCTTATGTTACGTTTGGATAGGTTAGGATAGGTTATAGTTGACTTTTGTGCTATAAGCTGCTGCTCGGTGGATTTCTACCCTCTACACGGCTCCACTGCACACTGCTCGACTCTGGGGGGCAGTAATGGTGGTCTCGGCGCGTTAGGTTGCATTAGACTACGTTTGGTTTGTTTACGTTATCCTTGGTTAGGTTTGGATAGCTCTGGCTTACGTGGTGTACACTGTTGTTCGGCAGATTCCTGCGTTGCACTGTGCTCTAGTATATTCTGCTTGGCCCTGTGGATTCATGCAATAGTGGTATCGGCACGTTAGTTTGGTTAAGCTACCTTCGGCTGTGCTACGTTTCGTTACTTTAGAAGAGGGTAGCTCCGACCCTTGTGCTACGCACTGCATTTCTACGGACCTCTGCGCTCTACTCTCCCCTAATATATACAGCTTGGCTCCTGGGAGGGCAGCAATAGTGGTGCCGGCTCGTTAGGTTGAGCTTGGTTACGTTTGGTGATGTTATGATTTGTTAGGTGAGGACATGGTAGCTCCGACTATTGTGCTGCGCTATTCTTCTCGGTGGACGTCTACAATCTACCGTGCTCTAATATGTTCTGCTTTGCTCTGGAGAGGCCAGAAATTATGGTCTCGGCACGTTACGTTGAATAATGTTACGGTCGGTTAAGTGGGGATGGACTAAGTTGGGACGTTGTCGCAATAGCTTTCTTACTGTACACAGACATATGGTGAATTTCTGTGCTCTGCTGTGCTCTAGTATGTATTACTTGGCTCTGCGGAGGGCAGCAATAGCGGTCAATGCACGTTAGGTTAGGTCAATATATGTTTGGTTATGTCCCCTTGGTTTGGGCTTGGTTTGGGTAGCTTTGACTTCTCTGGTATACACTGCGAATCTACTGATTTCTGCGCCCTATTATCTAATAATGTGCTCTGCTTGTCTCTGGGATACCGGCAATAGTGGCCGCGGCTCGTTAGGTTGAGTTAGGTTACGTTTGTTTATGATACGATTGGTTAGTTTGGGAGACGTGGCTTCGACCATAGTGCTATAGTCTGCTACTAGATGGACCTCTGCGCCCTACTGTGCCCTAATATCTTCAGTTCGGCTCTGAGAAGGCTAGCAGTAGCTGTCTCTGCGCGTTATGCTGAGACAGGCTATGTCCTGTTAGGTTGGGTCAGGCTAAGTTTGGTCATGACATCTTTAACTTTTGTGCTGTACACCGATATTCGTTGTATTTCTACACTATTCTGTGCTCCAATATGCCCTGCTTGGCTCTGGGGAGGGCACCAATACCTGTCTCGGCATGTTAGGTTCAGTTATGCTATGTTTAGTTTTGTTCTGCTTGTTTTGGTATAGGTTCGGGCAGCTTTCACTCTTCGGATGTACACCGCGGTTCTGTGGATTTCTGCGGCCTACTCTCCACTAATGTGCTCTGCTGGGCCCTGGGGAGACCAACAGTCGCGGTCGCGTCACGTTAGGTTGTGTTATGTTACGTTCGGTTATGTTACGCTTGGTCAGGCTAGGAGGGGATAGCATTGACTTTAGTGCCATAGTCTGCTATTAGGTGGATCTCTGCGTCCTACAGTCCTCTAATATCTTTTGCTTGTCCCTGGGAATGCCAGCAATAGCGGTCTCGGCCCTTAATGTTGGGTCAGGTGCCTTTCGGTTAAGTTGGGTCAGGCTAAGTTTGGTCAGTGTATTTCTGGCTTTTGTGCTGTACATTGCTATTCGGTGGATTTCTGCGCTCTACTGTGCTCTAGTATGTCCTGTTTGGTTCTGGAGAGGACAGCAATATCGGCCTCCTCACGTTAGGTTGAGGCAGGCTATGTTTGGTTATGTTCTGTTGGTTCGGGCTTGGTTTGGGTAGCTTTGACCTTTCCTACGTATACTGCGATTCTAAGGATTCCTGCGACCGATTCTCCACTAATTTACTCTGCTTGGCTCTGGGGATGGCAGCAATAGTGGTCGCGGCACTATAGGTTGAGTTAGGTTACGTTTGGTGGTGTCACGATTGATTAGGTTAGGAGAGGTAGTTTGACATTAGCGTTATAGTCTGATATTACGTGTATTTCTGCGCCCTACTGCGCTCTAGTGCTATAAGCTTGGCACTGGAAAGGATCGCAATAGCGGTCTCTGCACGATATTTTGTGTCAGGTTGCGTTCAATTATATCGGGTCATTGTAAGTTTGGTCAGGATAGCTTTAGTTTTTGTGCAGAACACTGATATTCGTTGGATTTCTGCGCACCACTGTGCTCTATTATATCCTGCTTGGCCCTAGGGAGGGCAGCAATGGATGTCACGGCACGTTAGGCTTAGTTAGGCTATGTTTGGTTATGTTCCGTTTGCTTGGGATTGGTTTGGGCGGATTAGACTTTTCTGATGTGCACAGCGATTATATGGACTTGGACGATCTTCTCTGCAATAATGTGCTCTGCTTGGCTCTGTTGAGGCCAGCAGTAGTGGTCGCGGTAGTTAGGGTTGATTTATGTTACGCTTGGTTATATCACGATTGGTTTTGTTAGCAGAGGATAGCTTTGCCTTTATTGCCACAGTCTGCCATTAGGTGGATTCCTGCTCCATAAAGCGCCCTAATATTTTCGGCTTGGCTCTTGCAAGGCCAGCAATAGTGGTCTCGACACGTTATGGTGAATCATGCCACGTTCGGTTTGGTTTCGTCAGGCTAAGTTTGGACGGGTTAGCTTTAACTCTTGAGCTGTACACTGCTGCTCGGTGGACCTCTGCGCTCTACTGTGCATAAGTATGTGCTGCTATGCTCTCGGGGCGCCAGCAATGGTCGTCGTGGCACGTTAGGTTGGGGTATGTTACGCTCGGTTACGTTCCGATTGGAGTTGCTAGGATAGGATAGCTCTGACTTTAGTGCTATAGTCCGCTATTAGGTGGATCTGTTCGCCCTATTTGGTTGTAATATTTTCAGCATGGCTCTGGCAAGGCCAGCAATGTTGTTCTCGGCGCGATACGTTGTATCAGGTTACGTTCGGGTAGGTTAGGTTAGGCTAAGTTTGGTCATTGAAGCAACAGCTTTCGTTCTGTACACTGATACACGGTCGACTTCTGCGTCTACTGCTCTCTAGTATATCCGGCTTGGCCCTGGGGAGGGCAGCAATAGCGGTCTAGGCACGTTAGGTTGAGTTATATTACGTTCGGTTTTGTTAGGGATGGTTACGTTAGGAGAGGATAGCTTTGGCTTTAGTGCTGTAGTCGGCTTTTAGGTGGATTCCTGCATCCTACTGTGCTCTAATATCTTCAGCTTGTCTCTGGTAAGACCAGCAATAGTGGTATCGGCACTTTATTTTGGGTCTGGTAATGCTCGGTTAGGTTGGGTCGGACTAAGTTTGGAGAGGATAGCTTTAACTTTTGTGCTGAACACTGCTCTTCGGTGGATTTATGCGCTGTACTACGCTCCAGTATGCCCTGCTTGGCCCTGGGAAGGGCACCAATAGCCGGCTTGGCACGATAGGTTCAGTTATACTATGCCTAGCCATGTTGTGTTGGTTTTGGGTTAGGTTCATGCAGCTCAGCCTTTTCTGACATACACTGCGATTCTATGGACTTCTGCGCTCTACTCTCCACTAATGTGTTCTGCTTGATTCTGGGGAGGCCAGCAATGGTAGTCTCGGCACGGTACGTTGAACCACGTTATGTTCGATTAAGTTTGGTAACACAAATTGTGGTTGGGGTAGCTTTTACTTCCTTTCTGTACACTGGTATATGGTGGATTTCTGCCCTCTACTCTTCTCTAGTTTACCCTGCTTGGCTCTGGGGTGGGCAGCCATAGCGGCCTCGGCACGTTAGGTTGAGTTAAGCCATGTTTGGTTGTGTTCCGTTTGTTTGCGTTAGGTTCCGGTGGATTTGACTTTTCTGATATACACTGAGATTATATGGATTTCTGTGTCCTGCCCTCCACTAATGTATCCTGCCTTGCTCTGGGAAGGCCAGCAATGGTGTTCTCGTCACGTAATGTTGAACCAGGTTACGGTCGGTTGGGTTGGGATAAGCTAAGTTTGGTTAGGGCAGCTTAAACTTTTCTACTGTACACAGCTAATCGGTGGACTTCTGCGCTCCTCTGTGCTCTAGTAAGCCCTGCTAGACTCTGGGTATGGCAGCAATGGCGGTCTAGGCACGCCAGGTTGAGTTAGGCTACGTATGGTTATGTTCCGTTTGTCTGGGTTAGGCTTGGGTAGCTGTGATTTTCTTGATATACACCGGGATTCTATGGATTCCAGCGTTCTACACTCCACTAACGTGCTATGCTTGGCTCTGGGAAGGCCAGCAATGGTGCTCGCGGCATGCTAAGTAGAGTTAGGTTCCGTTTCGTTATGTTACGTTTGGTTGGGTTAGGAGATGTTGTGTTTGACCTTATTGCTTAAGTCTGCCGTTAGGTGGATTCCTGCGCCCTACAGTGCTCTAATATTTTCAGCCTGGCTCTGGGATGGCCAGCAATAGTGGTCTCTGCTCGTTATGTCGAGTCATGTTACGTCCGATTAGGTTGGGTTAGGCCAAGTTTGGTTAGGATAGCTTTATCTTTTGCGATGTACACTGCTCGTCGTTGGATTTCTGCCCTCCAGTGTGCTCTGGTATGAACTGCTTGGCCCTGGGGAGGGCAGCAATCGCGGCCTCGGCACGTTAGAATGACTTAAGCTATGTTTGGTTATGTTTCCTTGGTTTGGGTAAGGTTTGAGTAGCTTTGACTTTTCTGATATAAACAGCGATTCCATGTATTTCTGCACTCTATTCCGCACTGGTGTGCTCTGCTTGGCTCTGGGGAGGCCGGCAATAATGGTCGCGACACGTTAGGTTGAGTTACGTCACGTTCGGTTATGTTTCGATTGGTTATGTTAGGAGAGAATAGCTTTGACTTTAGTGCTATAGTATGCTATTAAGTGGATTCCTGCGCACTACAGCGCTCTTATACTTTCAGCTTGGCTCTGGGAAGGACAGCAATAGTGGCCTCAGCTAGTTATGGTGAGACAAGTTATGGCAGGTTATGTTGGGTTGTGCTAAGTTTGGTTAGGGTAGCCATAGCTTTTGTGCTGTACAATGCTACTCGGTGACTTCTGCGCTCTACTGTACCCCAGTATGTCCTGCTACCGTCGGTCAGGTTAGGAGAGGATAGCTTTGACTGTAATGCTATAGTCTGCTATTAGGTGGATCTCTGCACCCTACAGTACTCTAATGTTTCCAGCTTGGCTCTGGGAGGAACAGCAATAGTGGTCTCTGCACGTTACGCCGAGACAGGTTACTACCGGTTATGTTACGATAGGCTAAGCTCGTTTAGGGTACCTTCAACTTTTGTGCTGTACAAACCACCTTGGTGGACCTCTGTGCTCTACTGTTCTCTAGTATACCCTGCTTGGCCCGGGGGGGGGGGCAGCAATAGCGGTTTCGGCACGTTAGGTTCAGTTAGGCTATGCTGGGCTATGTTCTGTTGGTTTGGGTTAGGTTCAGGTAGCTTTGACTTCTCAGATATACACTGCGAGTCTACGGACTTCTGCTCTCTACTATCCACAATTGTGCTCTGCCTGGCTCAGGGGAGGCCAGTAATAGTGGGCGCGACGCGTTCGGTTGGGATATGTTGCGTTTGGTTATGACATGATTGGTTAGGTTTGGAGAGGAAAGCTTTGACTTTAGTGCTTTTGTCTGCCATTAGGTGGATTCGTGCACCCTACATTGCTCTAACATTTTCAGGTTGATTTTGGGAAGGCCACCGATTGCGGTCTCGGCGCGTTAGGCTTGATCTCGTTACGATCTGTTAGGTTGTGTGTGGATAAGTTCTGTCCGGGTAGCTTTAGCGTTTGTGCTCTACGCTGCCGTTCAATGGATTTCTGCGCTCGACTGTGCTATAGTATCTCCTGCCTGGATTTGGGGATTGCAGCAATAACGGTCGAGGCACGTTGGCTTGAGTTAGGCTATGTTTGGTTATGTTCCGTGGGTTTGGGATAGTCTTACGCAGCCTCAACTTTTCAGATATACACTGTGATATTATAAATTTCTGCGTTCTACACTCCACTAATGAGTTCAGCGTAGCCCTGTGGAGGCCAGCAACAGTGGTCGCGGTACGTTAGGGTGAGTGAAGTTGCGTTTGGTTATGTTACGGTTAGTTAGGATAGGATAGGATGGCTTTGACTTTAGTGCCATAGTCTGCTATTAGGTGGGTTTCGGCGCCCTTCTCTGCTCTAATAATTTCAGCTTGTCTTTGGGATGTCCAACAATTGTTGTCTCGACGCGTTATGTTGAGACAGGTTATGTTCGGTTAAATTGGGTTTGGCAAAGTTTGGACTGGGTAGCCTTATCTTATGTGCTGTACGCTGCTATTCATTGGATTTCTGCGCTCCACCTTGCTCTAGTATATTCTGCTTGGCCCTGGCGATGCCAGCAACAGTAGTCTTGGCACGCTGGGTTTGATTATGTTACGTCTGTTTATGGTACGATTGGGATGGTTAGGATACGATAGCTTTGACTTCTGTGCTATACGCTGCCGCTCGGTGGATTTCTCCGTTCTAATGCGCTCTAGAGAGTGCTGCTTGGTTCTGGACATGCCAGCAATTGTATTCTTGGCATGTTAGGCCCAGTTCCGTTACGTTTGGCTAGGTCAGGTTTTGATAATTTGGGTTAGGGTAGCATCGACTTTCGAGCTATACACCGTTATTCGGTGGATTTTTGTACTCTACTGCGCTCTACTGTATTCTGCTTGGCCCTGGCGAGGACAGCAATATTGGTCGCGGCACTTTATTTTGCGCCAGGCCACATTCCGTTAGTCTATGTTAGCTTGGGTTGGCTGCGTATAGCTTTGACTCTTCTGCTATACACTGCGAATCTATTGTTTTCTCAGCCCTACTTTCATCTAATGTGCCCTACTCTGCTGTGGGTAGGCCAGCAATAGTGGTCGCGGCACGTTAGTGTGAGTTACGTTATGCTCGGTTATGTTATGATTATTTAGGTTGGGATATGATAACCATGACTTTTGTGCTGTGCACTGCTATACGGTGGATTTCTGCGCTCTACTGGGCTCTAGTGTGTTCCGCTTGGATCTGGGGAGGCTAGCAAGAGCGGTCTCGCCGCGTCATGTTGTGTTATGCTACGTTTGGTTAGGTTTGGTTTGATCCAGTAACGTTTGGATATCTTTGACTTTTGTGCTACACGCTGCATTGCGGCGGATTTCTGCCCTCTACTGTGGTCTAGTTCACAGTGCTTGGCTCTGAGGAGGCGGGAAATAGTGTCCTCGGCATGATAGACTGCGTTAGGTTACGATCGGTTATGTTACGTTTGGTTAGGTTAGGATAGGGTAGCTTTGACATTTGTGCCATACACTGTTATTCGGTTCATTGCTGAGCTCTATTGTGCTCCAGCATTTTCTGCTTTTCTCTGGTTAGACCAGCAATAGTGGCCTCGGCACGTTACGCTGCGGTCTGTTACGTTTGGGTAGGGTATGTTATGTTATGTTCGGTTAGGGTAGCGTTGACTTTCGTGCTACACACTGATATTCGGCGGATGCCCGCGCTCTACAGTGCTATAACATTTTCTGCTTGGCCTTGGGGATGCCAGCAATATCGGTCGCGGCACGTTACATTGCCTCTTGCTACGTTCGGTTAGGTTACATTCGTTTCGGTTGGGTATCTGTAGCTTCGACATTTCTGCTATACACTGCGATTCCATGGATTTCTGTGCTTTACTCTCGAGCAATATGGTTTGCACTGCTTTGTGTAGGCAAGCAGTGGTGTTCACGTCACGTCAGATTCGGATAGGTTACGTGTGGTTGTGTTACGATTGCTCAGGTTAGGAGAGGATAACTGTGATTCTTAAGATGTACACTGCTTTTCTGTGGATTTCTACGCACTACGTTGCCCTAGTATGCCCGGCTTGGCCAAGGGGCAGCCAGCAAACTGTGTCTCGGCACGTTAGGTTGTGTCATGTTACGTGCGGTTCCGTTACGATTGGTTACAAAGGATAGGGTGGCTTAGACGTTTGTGCTGTACACTACTGTTCTGTGGAATTCCGCGCTCTACTCTACTCTAATATTCTCTGCTTGGCTCTGAGGAGGCCAACAATAGTGGTCTCGACATGTCAGGTTTAATCACGTTACGTTTGACTACGTTACCTTTGGCCAGGTTCGGATAGGATAGCTTTAACTAATGTGCTATACACCTCTATGCGGGGGATTGCTACGCTCTACTGTGCCCTAGCATGTTCTGCTGTGCTCTGGGAAGGACAGCAATAGGGATTTCGTCACGTTAGGTTGAGTTAGGTTACGTTTGGTAAGGATAGGATGGGATAGCTTTGACTATTGTGCTATACGCTGCGAGTATATGGATTTCTGCACTCAACTGTGCGCTAGTATTCTCTACTTGGCTCTGAGGGGCCAGCAATTGTGCCCTCGGGCGTCACGGTGATTTCGGATTCGTTCTGTTATGTTACGTTTGGATAGGTTTGGATATGGTTACTTCGACTTTTGTGCTGTATGCAGCGATTCTATGGATTTCTGCGCTCTGCCCTCCTCTAATATGTTCTGTTTGGTGCTGGGGAGGGCAGCAACTGAGGTCTCGACAAGTTAAAGTGAGTTACATTACGTTTGGTTACTTTACGTTTGGTTACTTTACGTTTGGTTAGGTTAGGATATGATATCTCTGATTCTGGTACTGTACATTGCACTGCGGCGGACTTCCGCGCTCATCTGTGCTCTAATACATTCTGTTTGGCACTGGGGAGACGAGCAGTAGTGTCCTCGGCACGTTAGGCTGACTCAGGCAACGTCCGTTTGTGTTACGTTTGGTTAGGATATGATGCCGTTGCTCTGGCTTTTGCGCTACACACTGCTATTCGGTGGATTTCTGCGCTCTACTGTGATCTAATATTCTCTGCTTGGCGCTGAGGAGGCCATCAATATTATTCTCTGCACATTACGTTTAGCTACGTTATTCTTGGCTTGGCTAGGCTAGGACTGGTTATGTGAGGATATCTCTAACTTTTGTGCCACACACTGCAATGTGGTGTATTACTGCGATCTACTGTGCCCCAGTATGTTCTGCTTGACTCTGGAGAGGCCAGCAATGGTGGTCGTGACACGTTTGCTTTTGCTCGGTTACGTTTTGATAGGTCAGGTTTTGATATGTTTGGTAAGGATGGGTTTGACTTTTGTGATATACACAGCTATTCGGTGGACTTATGCACTCTGGTGTACTCTAGTATATTCTGCTTGGCTACGGGGATACCTGCAGTATCGGTCTACGCACGTTAGTCCGAGTTACGTTGCGCTTGTTTCTGTTACGTTTGGTTAGGTTAGGACAGGGTTGCTTCGACTTTTTTCTATACACTGAAATTCGGTGCATTTCGGAGCCCCACATTGCTGTATTATAATCTGCTCGTCCATCTAGAAACCAGCAGTAGTGGTCGCCGCACATTAGGTTGAGTTAGATTACGTTCGGTTAGGTCAGGTTACGTAGTGTTACGTTAGGATGGCTTTGACTCTTGTGCTACACACTGCTATCTTATGTACTTCTGCGTTTTTCTGTGCGCTATCACTCTTTTCTTGTCTCTGTGGGCGCCAGGAATAGTGATCTAGGCACGTTAGGTTGAGTTATATAACGTTTCGTTGGGTTAGGTTTGGTTAGGCTTGGTTACGATGGCGTTGACTTCTGTGCTATACGCTGCTATTCACTGGATTCCTGCGCTCTACTCTGATCTAATATTCCCTGCTTTGATCTGGGAATGCCTGAAATCGTGGCAGCGTAGCGTAAGGTTGGGATAGTTTACGCTTGGTTAGGTTAGGTTTGTACGGGTTATGTTGGGTTATCATTGACTTTCTTGCAATGCACTGCCACTTTATGGTCGTCTGCCCTCTTCTTCGCTTTAATATACCCCGCTTGGCGGTGGGAAGGCCAGCTATTGTGGGCTAGGCACGTTCGGCTGGGATTGTTTACGCTTGATTGTGCTAGGATAGGCAGCTTATGTTAGTGTACCTCCCACTCTTTTGCTGTACACTATTATTCGGGCGAATTCAGCCTTCCGCATTGCTTTTCTGTACTCTGCTGCCTGTCTGCCTATGTTACGTTTTGTTAGGTCAGAATGGCGTAGCTTTGACTTTTGTGCGATAAACTGATGCTCGGTAGACTTCTGCGCTCAACTGTGCCCACATTTTCTCTGCTTGGCGCTGGAGAGCCTGGATATAGTGCTCTCGGCACGTCAGGTTGAGTTATGCTACGTTTCGATTGGTTACGTTTGGATAGGTTAGGATAGGGTAACGTTGACTTTTGTGCTGAACACTGCTATTTGTTAGCGTTCTGCGCCCCACTGTGCTCTAGTATACTCTACTCGACTCTGTGGTGGACTGCAATAGTCGTCATGCCTCGATAGGTTCTGCTAGGCTGCGTTTGGTAATGTTACGAATGGTTCTGTTAGGATATTATAGCTTTGACTTTTGTGCTATCCGCCACTATTCGGAGAGTTTCTACGCTCTACATTACTCTACTACACTAGGCCCGACTCTCGAGAGGCCAGTAATAGTGGTCGCTGCACGTTAGGTTAGGTTACGTTCGGTTAGGTTAGGAAAGGTTGGGTTAGGATAGGTTAGGTTTGGTCAGGTTAGGATAGATAAGGTTAGGTTGGGTTACGTTATGTTTGGATAGGCCCGGATAGCTTTGAATATTGTACTACACACTGATATTCGGACAATATTAGCAATCTACATTGCTCTGCTCTACTCCGCTTAGCTCTGCTGAGTCCAGCAATAGCTTTCATGGCACGTCAGGTTGGTTCACGTTACGACTGCTTATGCTACGTATGATTAGGTTTGGACAGGACAGCTGTGACTTTTGTGCTATAAACTGCTTTTCGGTGGATTTCATCGCTCCGCTATACTGTAGTATATTCTGCTTGATCAATGGGAGGCCAGCTGTACTTGTCTCGGCAGGTTTGTCTGTGCTATGTTACGCCCGGTTATGCTTCGTCTGGTTAGGTTACGATAGTGTGGCATAGGCTATTGTGCTATGCGCTGCTATGCCGTGGTTTCATGCGCTCTACATTGTTCTTCTATACTCTGCACGACACTTGGGAGGCCAGCAATATTGGTCTCGTTAGGTTGAGTTAGGCAAAGTTTGGTTGGTTCACGATAGCCTGGGTGAGGCATGGATAGCTTTGTCTTACGTGGTATACACTATTGTTCGGTGGATTATTGAGGTTTACTGTGCTGTAGTATGTTCTGCTTGGCTCTGGGTAGGGCACCAAGAGAGCTTTCGGCACGTTAAGCTGAGTTATGTTGCGTTTGGTTAGACTTGGATAGGGTAGCTTAGACTTCTGTGATGTACAATGCTCTACGGTGGATTTCTGCGATCTAGTGTGCTCTAATATACTCTGCTTCGCTCTGGGGAGGAGAGCAATTGTGGTCTCGGCACGATAGGTTGAGTTAAGCTACGTTCGGTTGTTACATTTGTCTATGCTAGGATACGGTAACTTCGATAATTGTGCTATGTACTGCGATTCTATTGATATCTGCGCTCTACTGTGATCTAATATGTTCGCCTTGGATCCGGGGAGGACAGCAATAGAGGCCTCGTCACGATATATTAATTTTGGATGCGTTTGGTTATATTACGTTTGGATAGGTTAGGATTTGATAGCTTTCAATTTTGTGACACACACGCCTATGCGGTGGATTTCTACGCCCCACGTTGCTCTATTATACTCTACTCGACTATGGGTAGGCCAGTAATAGCGGTCTCGGCATGTTATTTTGAGAAGGATACGTTTGGTTACGTTATGTTCGTTTGGGTTAGGTTCGTGTAGAATTGACTTTCGTGGCTGGGGAGGCCAGCAATAGATGCCTCGGCACGTTAGGCTGAGCTATTAGCTATGCTCCGTTGTGTCACGTTTGGGGTGTTAGGAGAGGTTTGTGGGGACTTTGACGCTATACACGCGTACCCGCGCATTCCGGCGCTCTACTTTGTTCTAATATTTTCTGCACGAGCCTGTGGAGTCAAGTAATAGCAGCTTCGGCCCGTTAGTTTGTGTTATGTTACGTTTTGTTAAGTTAAGTTGGGTTGAGCTCGCTCAGGTTGTCTTCGACTTTCTTGCTATGAACTGCTGTTCGGAGTATTTCTGCGCTCTACTATGATCTACTGTATTATGCTTAGCCATGGGAACGACAGCAATATTGATGTCGGCACGTTTGGCTGTGTCACGTTACGTGCGGCTAGTTCAGGTTGAGTTAAGTTCGGTAAAGGTAGCTTCGACTTTCATGTTATACACTGATGTTCGGTGGATTTCTGCGCTCGACTGCGCCTTCCTATGCTCTGCACGACCCTCGGGAGGCGAGCAATAGTGGCCGTGGTGCGATAGTTTGAGGTATGTAATGATAGGTTTTGACAGGTTGGACTATATATGGTTAGGATAGCTTTGACTTTCGTGCTATACACTGTTATTCGGTGGATTTCTATGATTTACTGTGCTCTACTACATTCTCCTTGGTTCTGGGTAGACCAGGAGCTGTGGACGCGGCGCGTAATGTTAGAAAATGCTACGTTTTGTTAGGTTAGGTTATGTCAGGTTAGGGTACGGTATCTACGGCTTTTGTGCTGTTCACTGCAATGCTGTGGATTTCAGCACTCTAGGCTGCTGTGCTGTACTCTGCTCGACAGCGGTCGAAGCACGTTAGGATGAGTTCGGTTTCGTTTACGTATGTTACGTTTGCATATTTTATGATATGCTACTTTCACTTTTGTGCTATACACTCCTGCTCGGCGGATTTCTGCGATCTACTGTGCTCTACTACATTCTGCTTGGCTCTCGGGACGCCAGGAGCAGTGGCCGCGGCACTTTGCATTAAGCCATGCAACGCTGCGGTATGTTAGGTTCGGTCAGGTTGCGTTAGGATATCCTCGACCTTTGTGCTATTCACAGCAATGCGGTTAATTTATGCGCACTACTAGACTATAGTACATTCTGCTTGAGACTGTGGGGGCCAGCAGTGGTGGTCTTGTCATGTTAGGTTGAGCTGGGCTACTTTTGCGTATATCACGTTTGGTTAGGTTAGGATAGGCTACTTTGTCTTTCGTACCTTGCACTGCTTTTCGGCGGACTTCAGTGATCTACTGTACCCTACTGCTTTCTGTTTTGCTCTCGGGTGTCGAGGAGCAGTGTCCGCGACACGCTACGATGAGCAATGGAACGTTCGCTCAGGTTAGGTTAGGTCAGGTTAGGGTAGGACATCTTCGACCTTTGTGCTATTCACTGCAGTGCGGTGGGTTTCTGCGCTACGCTGTGCTCTAGTACATTATGATTGTCTTCGCGGATACCTGCAATAGTGGTCTCGTCATGTTAGATTGCGTTAGGTTGCGTTTGGTTATGTTTCGTTTGGCTAGGTTAGGATAGGCTACTTTGCCTCTTGTGCTATACACCGCTATTCGGTGGTCTTCTGTGATCTACTGTGCTCTGCTACACTATTCTTGGATCAGGGAAGGGCAGGTACAGTGGTCGCTGCAAGTTACTTTCAGCAAAGCTGCGTTCCCTTGGGTTGGGTTAGGCCAGGTTAGGTTAGGTTATCCGCGACTTTTGTGCTATACACTACTCTTCGGTGGATTTCTGCGCTCTACGTGGCTCTATTATAATCTGCTCGACACTGTGGATGCCAGCAATTGTTGTCTCGGCACGATACGTTTTTTTATCCTCCGTTTGGGTATGTTACGTTTGTATGGGTTAGGTTTAGATGGCTTTGACTTTTCTACCATGCACTTCGACTCTATGGATTTTTGCGCCCTTCTCTCCTCTACTATGTTCTGCTCTGCCCTGCGGAGGCCAGCAATAGTGTTTGCGACTTGTTAGGATAACTTAGGTTGCTCGTGGTTGTGATACGATTTGTTATGTTAGGGAAGGATAGCTTTGTCTCCTTTGTTACACACTGCTGTTCCGTGCATTTCTGCGCTCTTCTGTGCTCTAGTATGCTCCGCTTGCATCTGGGGATGCAAGCAGGAGTGCCCTCGGCATGTCAGTTTGAGGTGGTTTACGTTCGGTTATGTTGCGCTCGGTTAGGTTAGGATAGGGTAGCCTTGACATTTTTGCTATACATTGCGATTCTATGGATTTCTGCGCTCTACTCTCCTCTAATATGTTCTGCTTGGCACTGTGGTGGTCAGCAATAGTGGTCCCTGCAAGGTTCGTTGTTTCAGGTTACGTTAAATTAGGTGAGGCTACGTTAATTTCGGCGGGCATAGCTTCGACTTTCGTGATATACACTGCTACTCGGAGTAGCTCCGCTCTACTGTGCTCTACTATTCACTGCTTGGCGCAGCCGAGGCCAGCAGCATTTGTCTCGGCACGATGGGTTCAGTTATGTTACGTTGGATATGTGATGGTTGGCTAGGTTAGGATAGGGTAGCTTCTATATTTGTGCTGTACACGTCAATTCGATGGATTTCTGCGCTCTACTCTCCCCTAGTATGTTCAGCTAGGCTATGGGGAGGCCAGCAATAGTGGCAGCAGCACGTTAGGTTGAGTTAGGTTACGTTCGGTTATGCTACGATTTTCTATATTAGGAGAATATAGCTTTTCTTTCTGCCACACACTGCTAGTCGGTGCAATTCTGCGCTCTACTGTGCTTAGTATGTTCTGCTGCGGGGGGGGGGGCAGAAATTGTGGTCTAGGCACGGTATTTCGGGTTTTGCTAGGTTTGGCTAGGTTACATTTGTGTGGGTTAGTTTTGGATAGCTTTGACTCTTCTGCAATGCACTGCGATTCTATGGATTTCTGCGCTCTACTCTCCCCTAGTATGTTCTGCTCGTTTCTGTGGTAGCAAGCAATAGTGGTCGTGGCAAGTCAGATTGAATTAGGTTACGTTTCGGCATGTCACGATTGGCTGTGTTAGGATAGGATTTCTTTGACTTCTCTGTTGTACACTGCTATCCGGTGGATTTCTGCGCTCTACTGCGGTCTGGTATGTTCTGCTCGCCTCCGGGGAGGCCAGAAATTGTGTCCTCGGCACGATAGTTTGAGTTCGGTTACGTTCGGCTATTTTGCGTTCAGTTAGGATAGGACAGGGCAGCTTCAACTTTTGTTATATACACCACAATTCTATGGATTGCCGGGCTCTACCCTCCTCTTATATGTTCTACGTGTCTCAGAGGATTGCAGCAATAGAGGTCTCGTTACAGAAGATTGAACTAGGTTACCGCTGGTTAAGTTAGTATAGGTTTGTTTCGACTTTTGTGATATACACTGGCATTCGGTGGATTTCGGCGCTCTACTTTGCTCTAATATTTTCTGGTTGCCTCTGGGGAGGCCAGCAATGGTGGTGCCGGCACGTTATGTTGAGATATTTTACGCTCGGCTTGGCTAGGGTATGCCATGTTCGGTAAGTATGGCTTTGACTTTGGAGCTATACACTGTTATTGGGTGGATTTCTGCGATCTACTTTGATCTACAATTTTCTGCTTGACGCTCGGGATGCCAGGAGCAGTGATCTCGGCACGGTGGTTTGAGATATGTTACGTTCGGTTAGGCTAGGGTTCGTTAATTTCGGTTGGAATATCTTTGACTTTCGTGCCATACACTGTTAATCGGTGGACTTCCTTGCTCTGCTGTGCTCCACTATGCTCTGCTTACCCCTGGGTGGGCCAGCAATGGTGGTCGCGGCACGTTATGTTGAATTGTTCTACGCTTGGCTAGTTTACGTCAGTATGGTTTAGGTTTGTATAGGTTTGACTTTCCTGCTACTCACTGCTATTCTGTGCATTCCCGCGCTCTACTATGTTCAAGTATGATCTGCTTGGATCTTGGGAGGCCAGAAATTGTGGTCTCGGTACGTTATATTGAGTTAGGCTGCGTTCGGTTATGTTGAGTTAGGTATGCTTATGTAGGGATATCTTCGACTTTCGTGTTGTACACTGCAGTGCGGCGGACTTCTGCGCTGCACTGAGCTCTAATATTTTCTGCTAGGCTATGGGGGGCCAGCAATAGTGGTCGCGGCACGATGTGTTGAGTTAACCAACGTTTGTTTAAGTTATATTTGTTTGGGTTGTGCTCAGATACCTTTGACATTTCTTCTGTTCACCGCGATTCTATGGATATCTGTGCTATGCTCTCCTCTAATATGTTCTGCGAGGCTCTGCGGAGGCCAGCAATACTGCTCTTGGCTCGTCAGGTTGTGTTATGTTACGTTTGATTATGTTACGTTTTGTTTGGTTGCGACAGGGTAGCTTTGACTTCAATGCTATACACAGCGATTCTATGGATTTCTGCGCTCTATTCTCCTCTCATATGTTCTGCTCGCCACTGTGGTGGGTAGCAATAGTTGTCGCGACATGTTAGGCTGAGCTTTGTTACGTTCGGTTGAGTTAGGATTTCTTATGTTAGAGTAGGATGGCTTTGACTTTTTGGCTACACACTGCTCTTGCGTGCCTTTCTGCGCTCTACAGTGCTCTGGTATGTTCTGCTCTGCCCTGGGGAGTGTAGCAAATGTACCTTGTCTCTCGGTGACAAGGCAAATGTCGTCTCGGTACCTTAGGTTGAGATATGTTGCGTTCGGTTATGCCACGATTCGTTAGGCTAGGAAAGGGTACCTTTGACGACCGTGGTGTACACTGATATTCGGCGGATTTGTGCGCTCTGCTGTGCTCTAGCATGTTCTGCTTGTCTCTAGGGAGGCTAGCAAGTTTGGTCTCGGCACGTTATTTTGAGTTATGCATCGTTTGCTTCGTTAGGCATAGTTGAGGTGAGGTTTGGATATCTTTGACTTTTTTCCTGTGAACTGTGGTGCGGAGAATTTCTGCGATCTGCTGCTCTCTAGTGTATTCCGCTTGGCTTTGGGGAGGCCAGCCATAGTGGCCTCGGCACGTTGAGTTAAGTTACGTTCTGTTATGTTAATATTCGTTAGGTTAGAATAGGATATTTTTGACCTTGTGCTATACACTGATTGTCGGTATACATCTGCACTCTACAGCGCTCTAGTGTGTTCTGCTTTGTTCTCTGGAAGCCAGCAGTAGTGTTCTCGGCACGTTGGTTCGAGTACGTTACGTTTGGTTGTGTGGAGGTTGGTTATGTTGGGATTGGGTAGCGTTGGCTTTTGTGCTATACACTGATCGTCGGTGGATATCTGCGTTCTACTAAGCTCCAATATACCCTGCTTGGATCCGGGAGGCCAGTAATTGTAGTAGCTGCACGTTATGCTGGGTTAGTCTAAGTATGGTTAGGATAGGTTTGGTTAATTTCGGTAAGGATAGCATTGACTTTCGTGCTATACGCTGCTATTCGGTGGATTACTGACTCTACCCTGCTCTACTATGTTCTGCTGGCCATGGTGCCGCCTGCACCGCTGGTCCTACACGTTGGGTTTAGTTACGTTACGTTTGGCTTTGAGACAATTTGTTATGTTTGGAAAAGATGGCTCTGTCTCTTATGATATACACTGCTATTCGCTGGATTTCTGCATTCCAATGTGCTATAATAAATTCCTCTCGGTTCTAGGGAGGGCAACAATAGAGGTCTCGTTACTTATGGCTGAGTTAGGTTACGCTTGGTGTCGTTACATTTGGTCAGGTTAGGATACGATTGCTTTGGCTTTTGAGCTGTATACTGCTATTCGGTGGCATTGACTTTTGCGTTATACACTGGTATCCGGAGGTTAGGTTAGGTAAGGTTAGGTTAGGAGAGGTTAGGTTAGGGTGTCCTCCATTCCATGCTACACTCTGCTCTTCGGCGGATTCCTGTGCTCCACATTGCTCTACTATACTCTGTTCGATTATGGGCATGTCAGTAGAAGTGGTCTCGGCACGTTAGGATGACTTAAGTTACGTTCGGTTATGTTACGTATGGTTATGTTAGGACACGGTAGCTTCAACTTTTGTGCTATTTACAGCGATTCTATGCGTTTGTGCACTCTACCCTTCCATAGTATATTCTGCTTGTCTTTGGGGAGGCCAGCAGTAGTGTCCTCGGCGCGATAGTTTTTGTTCGGTTACGTTCGATTGTGTTACGTTTGGTTAGGTTCGGATGGGGTTGCTTTGACTTTTGTGCTATACGCTAATAATCTATGGATCTCTGCGTAGACACACATACGCAGCTCAACATATCTTGCCGCCACCTATTGCTGGACTACCCACAGCCAAGCAGAATAGAGTAGAGCACAGTAGAGCGTAGGAATCCACCGAATATCAGCATATACCGCGAAAGCCGCATCCTTCAGTGCCCAACCTAAACAAACGTAACGTAGCCAATCTTAGCCTACGCAACATAACGGGCCAAGACCACTATTACTGGCCCCACAGAGTGTAGCAGGGGATATAAGAGAAACGTAGGGCATGGAAATCCGCCGAAAGCAGTGTATAGCTCAAAAGTCTAAGCTATCCCATCCTAACCTAACTAAACGTAACAAAACCAAACGCAACCAGACTCAACGTACGGTGCCGAGGCTAGTGTTGCTGCCCCAACCCCCAAAGACAAGCAGTGCATATTAGAGCAATGAAGAGCGAAGAAATCCACCAAGAGCGCAGAAGTCAGAGAAATTCTAAACGAGCATTCCTAACTTAACCTAACGGAATGTAACCCTGCTCAACCTAACGTGCCGGCACCATTACCACTGGCCACCTCAGAGCCCAGTAGAGCATATTAGATCATACTAGAGTGCAGAGAACGTCGTAATATCAGTGTATAGCACGAAAGTAAGAGGTAACCTGACCGAGGTTAACCAAACCTACCATAACCAAACATAACATAACTCGACCTAACGGGCGGAGACAACTATTGCTGGTATCCCAAGATCCAAGCAGAAAACACTGGAGCTCAGCAGAGCGCAAATATCCGCCGCATTGCAGTGTACAGCACAAAGGTCGAAGATGTCACATCCAAATATGACCAATCGTTACATAGCCAAACGTTACCTGCATTAACATCACGCCCCGCGACCGCTAATTCTGGACTTCCCAATGCCAAGCGGGATATGCTAGGGCACAGTAGAGCGCAAGAATCCACCGCATTGCAGTGCATAGTACAAAGTATAAGGATAACCTAACCAAAACTGACCTAACCCGACCTACCCAAATGCAGTGTAACTCAGCGTCACGTAATGAGACCAATATTTCTGGCCTCCCCGGGGCCAAGCAGAATATGTTAGAGCTCAGTAGATGGCAGTAATCCACCGTATAGCAGTGAAAGGCACAAAAGTCAAAGTACCATATCCTGACCAAGACGAACAGCATAACCAAACGTAGCCTAAATCAACCTAACATGACGAGGCCACCATTGCTGGTCTCCACAGAGACAAGTAGAATGTACTAGAGCACAGCAGAGCGCAGAATTCCACCACATTGCTCCGTATAGCACATAAGTCGAAGATACCATAACCTAATCTGACTTAAACTGACCTAAGCTACCCAGACGTAACCGACCGCTAGCTAACGTGCTAAGGACACTATTTCCCTCATCCCCAGAGTCGAGCAGAGTATAGTAGAGCAATGTGGATCGCAGAGATCAATAGAATCGCAGTGTATAGCGGAATAGTCGAAGCCTTCAAACCTAACCAAGGCCAACGTAACCTATCTCAGCATAACGTGCTGAGACCACTATTACAGGCATCCAGATAGCCATGAAGAACATACTACAGAAGAGTAGAGCGCAGAAATCCAACGCACTTCAGTGTACAGAAGAAAAGTCAAAGATATCCAATCATAACCCAAGCAAACCTAACCTAACGATACGTGATCTAACTGTAGCTAACGCGCCGCGGCCACTGTTTCTGGCCTCCCCAGAGCATAGAAGACCATATTAGACCACAGTGGAGAGCAGAAGTCCACCGCATTGCCGTCTACAGGGCAGAAGTCAAAGACATCCTAACCAAACCCTAACAAACCCAACCAATCCAACCGTAACCTAACTCAACCTAACGCGCCGCGGCCACTTTATCCGTCTTCCCCAGAGTAAAGCAGAGCAACTAGATCACCGTAGCGCGCAAAAATCCACAGGATAGCAGTTTATAGCGCAATAGTCAAGGTAGCCTTGCCTAACCTAACCAAGCGTAAGATAACCATACGTAACCTAGCTCAACCTGATGTGGCTAGACCATTATTGCTAACACCTCAGAGCCAACCAGAATATACCAGAGCACAGTAGAGCGCAGAAATCCACAGCATTGCAGAGTAAAGCGCAAAACTCAAAGGTATAATAACCTATCCTGACCTAACCTAAACCAACCAAACGTAACCTAACTCAGCATGACGTGCCGATACCACTAATGCTGTCTTTCGCAGAACCAAGCTGAACATTCTGGAGCACAGTAGAGTGCAGAAATCCAACGAGCAGCTGTCTAAGCACAAAGTTCAAAGCCATCATTGCCGAACATAACTCAACCTAGCCTAATCATACGTAACCTATCACAACCAATCGTGTACGACCACTAATGCTGGCGCTTCGGAGATGGACAGGGCATAGTAGAGCACAGCAGAGCGCAGGAAACCACCGAACAGTAGTCTATGCCAGGAGAGTCAAAGGTATCCAAACCTAGCCCAAACGAACATAACCATTCCAAATGTAGCCTGACTCTGCCTAACACTCCGAGACTACCATTGCTGACATCCCCAGAGCCAAGAATAGTTTATTAGAGCAATGTTGATCGTAGATATACGACGAAGAGCAGCGTATGCACAAAAGTCACAGCTATCCTATCTCAGCCTGTCCAAACGTTATATAACCAAACGCAATCTAACATAACATAACGTACCGAGACAACTATCGCTGGATTCCATAGAGACAAGTGGAATATACTAGAGAACATCAGAGTGCAGTAATCCACCGAATTGCAGTGTAAAGCACTAAAGTTGATGCCTTCCTTACCGAACTTAACCTAACCCCACAGAACCGAGCGCAACCTGACACGATTTAACGAGCCGAGAGGACTATTGCTGGCTTCCACAGGACCATTCAGAATACAATAGTGGAGAGAAGAATGCAGAAATCAGTTGAATCGCAGTGTATATTGGTAAAGTCATAGCTACCCAAATCTAACACAATCCAACAGAACATAACCAAACATAGCCTAACTCAACCTAACGTGCCGAGACCGCTATTGGTGCACTCCCCAGAGCCAAGGATGTCATACTAGAGCAAAGTAGAGCGCAGCAATCCACCGAATAGCAGTGTACCGCACAGAAGATAGATTTATCCTAACCAAACTTAGCCTAATGCAACCTAACAGAACGTAACGTGACTCAACGTAACGCGACGAGGCCACTATTGGTGGCCTTCCCAGAAACACGCTGAAAATGTTAGAGCACTGCAGGGCGTAGAACTTCACCTAATGGCAGACTATAGCACTGCAGTGAAAGCTACTCTCTCCTAACCTAGAAAATCGCAACATAATTCAACCAAACGTGCCGCGAACACTGTTCCTGGCCTACCCAGAGCCAAGCAGAACGTGTTAGTGGAGAGCAGGACGCAGAAGCCCATAAAATCGCAGTGTATATCAGAAAAGTCGAAGCTACACAAACCTAACCCTGACGAACAGGGCATAACCAAACATAGCCTAACTCAACCTAACCGAACGAAACATATCTCAACGTAACGTTCCGAGACCGCTATTGCTGGCCTTACCAGATCCATGCTGAAGATATTAGAGCTCTGTAGGGCGCTGAGGTCTACATAATAGCGGACAATAGCACTAAAGTCAAATCTATCCTGTCATAACCTAACCAACCGTAACATAACCAAACGTAACCTTACTGTTCCGAACGTTCCGCGACCACTACTGCTGACCTCCGCAGAGCCAAACAGAACACATTAGTGGAGAGGAGAACAAAGATATCCATAGAATCGTAGTGTATATCAGAAAGGTCAAAGCTACCCAAACCAAGCTCAAGCGAACGGGACATAACCAAGCATAGCTTATCACAAACTAACGTGCCAAGACCCCTTTTGCTGCATTCCCAGAGCCAAGCAGGGCATACTGGAGAACAGTATCGCGCAGAAATCCACCGAATTGCAGTGTACAACAGAAAAGTTATGCTACCCTGACCAAACATTGCCTAATCCATCATAACCGATTGTAACGTGACACAAATAAACGTGCCGAGGCCACTATTGCTTGCCTACCCTGAGTCAATCTGAAACCGTTAGAGCACTGTAGCGGGCAGAAATCCACCAAATGGCAGACCATAACACTAAAGGCAAATGTATCCTCTCCTAACCTAACCAAGCGTATCAAAACCAAACGTAACGTAACTCAACCTAACATGACGCGAACACTATTGCCAGTCTCCACAGAGCCAAGCAGATCGCGCTAGTGGAGGGTAGACCGCGCAAATCCAAATAATCGCAGTGTACATAAGAAAAGCCATAGCTACCGAAACCAACATAACATAAGGAAGCATAGCCTAGCTGAAACTAACGTGCCGAGACCGCTATTTCTGCTCTCTCCAGAGCCAGGCAGGACATACTAGAGCGCAGTGGAGCGCGGAACTCCGCCCAATAGCCGTGTACATGACAATAGCTGAGGCTACCTTAACCAAACTTAGTCTAACCCAACCTAACCGAACGTAACCTGGAAGAACATAACGTGCAGAGCCTACTATTGCTGGCCTTTCCAGAGATTAGCTGAAAACATTAAAGCACTGTAGGGGGCAGAAATACGACTAACAGCAGGGTGTAACACTAAAGCTGAAGCTACTCTCTCCTAACCTAACCTATCGTAACTCAACCAAACGTAACCTTACTGTGCTCTAATATGCTCTGCTTGGCGCTGTGGATGCCAGAAATGGTGATCTCCGCACGTTAGGTTGAGCTAGGCATCGTTTGGCCTGGATACGTTGCCTCAGGTAAGGTTATGTTATGTCTGTCCTTTGTACTTTGCACTTCAGTGCGGCGGATGACTGTGCTGGTACATTCTGCTTTGCTCTGTTGAGGTCAGTAATAGTGGTCTTGGCACGTTAGGTTGAGACAGGTTACGTTCGGTTGTATTATGATCGGTTATGTTAGGCTAGGATATCTAAGACTCTTGTGCCGTACGCTGCTATCCGCTAGATTTCTGCGCTCTACTCTGGTCTAATATTCCCTGCTTTGCTCTAGGAATACCTGAAATGGTGGCCGCGGCACGATATGTTGTGTTAGGTTATGTCCGGTTATGTTAGGTTTGCCTGGGGTAGGTCAGAATATCTTTAACTTTCGTGCTGTACACTACCATTCTATTTGTGCTCTACTGGGCTCTATCATATTCTGCTTGCCTCTGGGGAAGCCAGCAATGGTGTTCTCGTCGCGTTAGATTTGGCTATTCTACGTTTGTGTGGGTTCGTTTAGGCCTGGTTAGGTTAGGATATGTTTGACTTTTGTGCCATAGATGGCTGTTTGGTGGCTTTCTGCGTTCAACTGTACTCTACTATAATCTGCTCGTCTCTGGGGAGGCCAGCAGTAGTGGCGTTGCACGATAGACTTTGCTATGCTACGTTTGGCAATGTTACTATTGGCTATGTTAGGATAGGATAGCTGTGACATTTGCGCTATACACCGCTCTTAGGTGGATTTCTACTCTCTACTATGCTCTAATATGTTCTGCTTGTCTCTGGAGAGGCCAGCAATAGTGGACACGGTACGCTAGGTTGAGTCAGGTTACACTTGTCTGGGTTCGGTTGGGATATGTTTGGTTAGGACAGATTTGACTTTTGCTCTACGAACTGCTATTCGGTCGATGACCGTACACTGCATTGCTCTGCTACCGTCTGCGCGTCTCTGAGGAGGCCAGCAACAGCGGTGGTGGCACTTTTGGTTGCGTTAGGTTACGTTTGGTTAGGTTATGTTCGGCTATGTTTGGTTGGGATGGCTTTGACTTTGGCGCTATGCACTCCTTTTCGGTCGACGTCTGCGTTCTGCGTTGCTCTACTGGCATACGCTTGTCTGTGTGGAGGCCAGCAACGGTGGTCGTGGCACGTTTGGATGTGTTAGGTTACGTTTGGTGATGTAAGGCTATGCTACGTTTGGTTATGTTGGCTATGACTTTTGTGCTATACAGTGATATCCGCTGGCTTCCTGCGTTCTACTGTGCTCTTGTGTACTCTGCTTGGCCTTGTAGATGCCAGCAGCATTGGACTCGGCATGTCTGCCTGAGAGAAGTTGCGTTCTGTTATGTTACGTTTAGTTAGGTTAGGATAGGATAACTTGGACTTTTTTGGTGTACACTGCTATTCGGCGGATTTCTGCGCTGTACATTCCTCCGTTATACCCTGCTTGACTCTCGGGAGGCCAGAAATAGTGGTCGTGGCGTATTAGGTTATGTTAGATTACGTGCGGATATGTTAGGTTACGATGTGTTAGGTTACGAAGGCTTTATCTCTTGCGCTACACATAGCTATTCTATGGACACCTGTGCTCTTCTGTGGGCTATCACACTCTGCATGTCTCTGTGGACGCCAGGAATATACCTCTCGGCAGGTAAGGTTGAGTTACGTTACGTTTGGTTATGTTGGGTTTGTTTAGGGTTGGGCAAGTTAGCTTTGATTTGTTTGCTTTACAGTGCTGTTCGGAAGGATTTCAGCGTCCTACACTGCCCTCCTATACTCTGCTTATCTCTCGCGATACCAGCAACAGCGGTCGTGGCACGTAATGTTGTGTAACGTTGCGGTCGGTTATATTGCGCTTGAATAGGCTAGGATAGGGTAGCTTTAACATTTGCGCGTTACTCTACTAGACGCTGGGTGTCTACGCACTACGTTGCTCTACAATACTCTGCTCGACTCCCGGTGGCCAGCAATAGTGGTCGTGGCACGATAGGTTCTGTTAGGCTACTGTGGAGTCGGTCGCGGTACGTGTAGTATTGGAGGGCACAGGGAGAGAGTTGTGAAAAAGGTACATTAGTGTTGCGAATATAAACGTCTTGTTAGGATTAATAAATAGTTTTAATATTATTCGTGTGTTGTTGTCCCACCCTATCTCTACACTACGTTTGCTAATGTCACGATTGGCTGGGTTATGACAGGATTTCTGTGACTTTTATGCTGTACACCGCTTTTCACTGGATTTCTACGCTATACATTACCCTATTTTACTCTGCTCGAACCGCGGGAGGCCAGTAATAGTGGTCTCGGCACGTTAGTTTGAGTTAGGCTACGTTTGGTTTGGCCATACTAGTTTGGGTTAGGTACATGTTACTTTGACTTTCGTGGTATAGGCTGCTCTTAGGTGGACTTCTGCTCTCTACGTTTTTCTAAAACGTTCTGCTTGTCTCTCGGGAGGCCAGAAATGGTGGTCGTAGCACGTTTGGTTGAGATATGTTACGTTAGGTTAGGTATGGTTTGGTTATGTCTTGTAAGCATGGCTTTGACTTTTGTGCTATGCACTGCTATTCGGTGGCTTCCTGCGCTTTACTGTGCTCTAATATGCACTGCTTGGAGCTCTGGTTGCCAGCAATGATGGTATCGGCACGTTAAACTGAGCTTGGCTTCGTTTGGCTAGGTCAGGTTGTGTCAAGTTAGGTCAGGATATCCGAGACTTTTGTGCTTTGCACTCCAGTGCGGCGGATTTCTGCGCTTTCCTGTGCTCTTATATATTCTGCTTTGCTCTGGAGAGGTCAGCAATAATGTTGTAGGCACGTTAGTTTGAGCAATGTTACGTTTGGTTAGGTCAGGATAGGGTAACTTCGACTTTGCGATATACACTGCTATTCGTTGGATTTCTGGGCTTTTCATTGCTCTACTATACTCAGCTCGACTCTAGGGAGGCCAGTAATAGTGATCTCGGCACGTTAGTTTGAGGTAGGCTTCGACTGGCTAGGATACGTTATGTCAGGTTAGGTAACGATACCTTTGTCTTTTGCGCTTTGCACTTCAGTGCGTCGGATTTCTGCGCTCTCCTGTGCCCTAGAATATTCTGCTTCGCTCTGCGGAGGACAGAAGTAGTGATATCGGCCGCTAGCTTGGGTTATGTTAAGCTTTGCTTGGCTAGGCTAAGGCATGTTAGGTTAAGATAGCTTTGACTTCTGTGCTCTACACTGCTATTCGTTCGATACCTGCGCGCTGTATTGCTGGGCTAGCATCTGCCTGAATCTTGGCAGGCCAGCAATGGCGGTCGTGGTACGTTTGGTTGAGAAAGGTTACGCTTGGTTATGCTAGGTTAGGTAAAATTTGGCTAGGATGGCTTCGACTTTTTCGTTATGCCTGACTTTTCGGTCGATAACTGCGCTCTGCATTCCTGTACTAGCATCCGCTTGTTTCTGGGAGTCCAGCAATGGTGGTCGTTGCACGTTTGGTTGAGTTGGGTGAGGTTTGGTTAGGTTAGGTTAGGCTAAGTTTGGTTATGACGGCTTTGACTATTGTGCTGTACACTGCTATTCGGGAGATTTCTGCCCTCTACTGTGATCTAGTATATTCTTCTTGGCTATGGGGTTGCCAGCAGTGTTGTTCTTGGCACGATGGTCTGAGGTATGTTCCGTGTGGTTAGGTCACGTTTGGCTATGTTAGAATAGGGTAGCTTCGACTATTCTGCTAGGCACTGCGATTTTACGAACTTATGCGCTCTACTCTCATCCAATATGTTCTGCTTGGCTATGAGGAGGGTGGGAATAGAGGTCTCGGTACGTTAGGATGAGTCAGGTTACGTTTTGCTAGGTTAGGATTGGGTAGCTCGGACTTTTGTGCTGTACAATGCTATGCGATGAAGTTCTACGCTCTACTGTGCTCTAGAATGATCTTCTTGGCTCTGGAGAGTCCGTTAATGACGGTCTCGGCAAGCTAGTTTGAGTTAGACTGCGTTCGGTTAGGTTACGTTTGGTTAGGTTAGGAGAGGATAGCTTCGACTTTTGACATACACACTACTATTCGGTTGATTTCTGCGCACTTGTGTGTTCTAATACGCTCTGCTTGGCGCTGTGGATGCCAGGAGAGGTGGTCTCGTCACGTTAGGTGAAGATTGGCCTCGTTTGACTAGGTTAGGCTTTGTCTGGCTAGGTTAGGACGCCTTTGACTTTTGTGACTTGCACATCGGTGCGGCGATTTCTGCGCTCTCCTGTACTCTAGTTTGTTCTGCTTTGCTATGGGTGGTCAGCAGTAGTGTTCTAGGCACGATAGGTTGAATTAGGTTTCGCTTGGTTGTGTTACGTTTGGTTAGGTAAGTACAGGATAGCTTTGACTTTCGTGATGTACACTGCTATTCTATGGATTTCTGCGCTCTACTCTCCTCTGTTATGCTCTGCTTGTCTCTCTGGAGGCCTGCAATACTGGTCGTCGCAGGTTGGGTTGAGCTAGATTACGCTTGGTTTGGTTAGGTTACCTTGGGTTACGTTAGGGTAGCTATGGCTTTTGTGCACAACACTGCTACTCTATGGACTCCTTGGCCCTACTTTGCTCTGTCATATTCTGCTTGCCTCTGTGGACGCCAGCAATAGTGGTAGCGGCACGTTAGTTTGCGTTATGTTGCATTTGGTTGGGTTAGGTTAGGTTAAGTTTGGTCTGGCTACCTTTCACTTTTGTTCTGTAAACTGCCCGTCGGTGGATTTCTACGCTCTACATTGCTCTACCATACTCGGCTCGACTCTGGGGTGGCCAGTAATGGTGGTCCCGGCACGTTAGGTTTTGTCAGGCTGCGTTTGGTTAGGTTTTGTTTGTTTGTGTTAGGTGATGATAGCTTTGACTTCCGTGGTATACAATATAATTCGGTGGAGATCTGTGCTCTTCTGTGCTCAACTGTATTCTGCTTGGCCCTGGGACGTCCAACAATAGTGATCGCGACTCGTTACGTTGAAATAGGCTTTGTTTGGTTAGATTACATTTGTTGGTGTTATATTTGGATACCTTTGACTTTCTTGCTATACACTGCGATTCTATGGATTTCTGCTCTCCCCTCTCGTCTAATATATTCTGCTTAGCCCTGGGCAGGACAGCAATGCTGGCCGCGTCACGTTAGGTTGAGTTATGTGACGTTTGGTTTGGATAGAATGGGTTAGGATTGGTCATCATGGCTTTGACTTTTGTGCTTTACGCAGCAATGCGGCGGCTTTCTGCGCCCTACTGTGTTCTAGTATACTCTGCATTGCTCTGGGGAGGCCAGAAATAGTGGCCGAGACGCCTTCTGTTGGGTTTGGTTACGTTTGGTTAGGTTAAGTTTGCTTGGGTTTGGTTGGGATATCTTTGATCTTCGTGCTATACCCTGCCATTCTCGGGACCCGTGTGCCCTACTGCGCTCTGCCATATTTTGCTTGTCACTAGAGAGGCCAGATATAGTGGTCGCGGCACGTTAGGTCTAGTTACTCTACGTTCGGCAATGCTAAGGTTGGTTATGCTAGGATAGGATAGCCTTGACTTTTGTGCTATACACTGCTACACGGTGGATTTCCTTCACCCCACTGTGCTCTAATATGTTCTGCTTGGTTCTTGACAGGCCAGCAACAGTGGTCTCGGCACGCTAGGTTGAGTTCTGTTACGCTTGGTTTGGCTAGGTTAATAGAGGTATGGTTATAGTAGCTTTGACTTTTGTGCTATGCACTGCTACACGGTAGGTATCTGTACACTGCATTGCTCTACTAGCATCTGCTCATCTCTGGGGAGGCCAGCAACAGCGGTCCAGGCACGTTTTGTTGAGTTATGTTGCGTTTGGTATATGTTGCGATTGGCAAGGGTAGGATGGGATAGCTTTGACTTTTGTGCCATACACTGCTATTCGTGGCATTTCTGCGCTATTCTGTGATCTGGTATGTTCTGAAAGGCTCTGAGGTGGCCAGCATTAGATGTCTCGTCACGTAATGTTCAGTTATTCTACGTTTGGTTACGTTACGCCTGGCTATGTTACGCCAGGATAGATTTGACTTTTGTGCTATACACTGCTGTTCGGTGGACTACTGCGTTCTATTTTGCTCTAATATTTCCTGCTCGGCTCTGGAGAGACCAGTAATAGTGGCCTCGGTGTGTTAGCACGAGTTAGGTTACGTTTGGTTAGGTTATATTATGTCAGGTTTGGTTAGGATAGCTTTGACTTTCATGCTATGCACTGTTACTCCGTAGATTTCTGCGCTCTACTCTGCTCTACTATGGTTTGCGTGGACCTGGCGAGGAGAGCAACGGCGGCGACGGCAAGTTAGTTTGTGTTACGTTTCGTTTCGTTTCGTTACGCTTGGTTAGGTTATGGTAAGGTAAATTTATGTTTGGTGCTAGACAGGACTTTTGTGCCCAACACTGCTATACCATAGACTTCTGGACTCTACTGTGCTCTACCGCTCTCTGCTCGACCCTGGGGTGGGCACAAATAGTCTCGGCACGTAAAATTGAGTTAAGCACCTTTCGGTCGTGTTGCGTTAGGCTACGTCAGGACAGGGTGCCTTCGACTTTTGAGGTATGCACTACGATTCTATGGACTTCTGCGCTCTACTCTCCTCTAATATGCACCGCTTGCGGTCTGAGCAGGGCAGCATTAGTGGTCTCGGCGATTTAGGAGTAGTTATGTTTGGTTATGTTACGTTACGTTTGTCTAGGTCAGGATAGGAGACCTTCGCCATTTATACCCTACATTGCTATACAGAAGATTTCAGCGTCCTACATTTCTCTGCTATACTCTGCTTAGCTATCGTGAGGCCAGCAATAGCTGCCGTGGCACGTCGGTTTGAGTACAACCTACGTCTGCTTATGTTACTTATGCTTAGGGTAGGATAGGGTTGCTTCGACTTTTGTGCTATACTCTGCTAATCGGAGGACTTCTGCGGTCTACTGTGAACTAATATGCTCTGCTTGGGTCTGGGGATGCCAGAATTTGTTGTCACGGGACGTTAGGTTTTGTTAGGCTGCGTTTGGTTTGCTTAAGCTTGGTTAGGTTAGGATAGGGTATCTTTGACTTTTGTGCTCTACACTGCTATTCTATGGACTTCTAGGCTCTACTGTGCTCTACAATACTCTGCTCGACCCTGGGGTCGCCAGTAATAGCGGTCTCGGAAAGTTAGATTGAATTACGCTACGTTTGGTTAGATTATGTTAGTTTGGGTTAGGTGAGGATATCCTTGACTTTTGCGCAATACACTGCCACTTCGTGGCTTTCTGCGCTCTACTGTACTCTAGTATGTACTGTCTGACTCTGGTGAGAGCAGAAATAGTGGTCTCGGTACGATAGGAAGAATTAGGTTGCGATCGGTCACGTTACGTTTGGTTAGGTTAGTATAGGATAGCTTTGACTTTTACGCTGTAACGCTGCTATTTGGTAGATTTCTGCGCTCTACTGTGCCCTAATTCGCTCTGCTTGGCCCTAGAGAGGCCAGCAATAGTGGTCTCGGGTCGTTAGATTTAGTTATTCTACGTTTGTCTTGGTCATGATTGGAAATATAGGGCAGGGTACCCTTGTCATCTTCGCTTCTCGCTGCTATTTAGAGGCCCTTTGCGCTGTACTGGGCTTTAGTGTATTCTGCTTTGCTCTGGGGATTCCAGTATAAGTGGTCTCTGCGTGTTAGGTTAAGTTATGTTACGTTTGGCCTTATTATACGAGGATTGGTTAGGATATGTTTGCTTCGACTTTGTGCTGTACACTGCTGTTCGCTGAATTTCTGCGCTCCACATTGCTCTACCATACTGTGCTCTACTCTGGGGAGGACAGTAATAGTCGTTTAGGCACTTTAGGTTGAGTGAGGTTGCGTGAGGTTATACTATGCTTGGTCACGTTAGGCTAGGGAAGCTATGACCCTTGTGCTGTACACTGCTTTTTAGTGGCTTTCTGCGCTGTACTCTTCTCTAGTATACTCTGGTCGAATCTGGGGAGGCCAGAAATAGTGGTCGTGGCACGATAGATTTTGTTAGGCTACGTTTGTTAATGTTAATGTTGGCTAAGTTAGGGTATGGCACCTTTGGCTTTTGTGCTTTACACTGCTGCACGGTGAATTTCCGCGCCCTACCGCCCTGTAATGAGTTCTGCTTGGCTCTGTAGGGGCCAGCAACAGTGGTCTCGGCACGCTAGGTTTAGTTCGGTTACGCTTGGCGATTAGGATAGGTTGGGTTAGAATAGCTTTGACTTTTGCGCCATACAATGCTATTTCGTCGATTTCAGCGCTCTTCGTTTCTCTACCACACTCTGCTCGGCCATGTGGAGGCCAGCAAGTCTGATATCTGCCCGTTAGCTTAAGTTTGGCTACGTATGACTGCGTTATTTTAATTTTGGCTAGATGTGGATAGATTTGACTTTGACTGTGTACACTGACATTCGGTGAATTTCTTTGCCATACCGTGCTCAAGTATCCTGCTTTTTCCTGGGGTGTCCAGCAATTATAGTCTCTGCACGTTATGATGTGATGGGTTACGTTCGGCCAGGTTAGGTTGGGACCAGTTTGGACAGGAAAGCTCCTTCTGTGCTCCATGCTCGGCAATGATGTGTATCACTGCGCTCTACTTTGCTCCAGTACATGCTGCTTCGCTCAGGCTAGCAAAGCAATAGTGGTTGCGGCACGTTTGATTGTGTCAGGATGCGTTTGGTAATGTTACGTTTCGATGCGTTAGGAGGTCGTAGCTTCGACCTTTGAGATATGCACTGGTATTCTATCGATTTCTGCGCTCTACTCCGATCAAATGTGATCCACTTGGCTCTGGTGAGGGCTGCAATAGTGGTCTCCGCGCGTTAGGCTGTGTTAGGCTTCGCTAGGCTAGGTTAGGATATGTCATGTTGGGTGGATATCTTCGACATTTGTGCATCGAACACCAGTGCGGTAGATTTCTGCGCCCTCCTGTGGCACAGTATATCCTGCTTTGCACTGTGGAGGTCAGCAGTTGTGGTCTAGGCACGATAGGTTGAGTTAGGTTATGTTTGGTGGAGCTATATTTGGATAGGTTGTGCTAGGAGAGCGATGACTGTTGTGGCGACTACTGTTCTTCGGTCGGTATATGCGCTCTGCGTTGCTCTACTGGCATCTGCGTGCCGCTAAGGAGGCCAGCAGTTGCGGTCGTCAAACGTTCGGTTGAGATAGGATACGTTTGGCTAGGTTAGATTGTGTTAAGTTTGTTTGGTATGGCTTTGACTTTTGTGCTATACGACGCTATTCGATGGATTACTGCGCTCCCCTGTGCTCTAGTATATACTGCTTGGCTGCCGTGAGGCCAGGTGTATTGGTCTCGGTACATTCTTCTGAGAAAGGTTGCGTTTGCTAATGTTACGTTTGTTTAGGATAGTATAGGATAGCATTGACCTTTGCGCTATACACTGCTATTCTGTAGATTTATGCGCTCTACTCCCCTCTAATATGCCCTACATGGCTCCGAGGACGGCAGTAATAGGGGTCTCGGCACGTTAAGGACAGTTAGGTTACGTTTGGTTGCGTTTGGTTTGGTAACGTTGGGACAGGGTAGCTTTGACTTTTGTGCTATACACTGCTGTACGGTGAATTTCCGCGCTCTAGTGTGCTGTAGTATGCTCTGCATGGCACTGGGGATGAAAGCAATAGTGTTCCCGGCTCGCTAAGTTGAGCTATGCTACGATTGGTAAGGTACTGTTGGTCTGGGTTGTGTCCGGATAGCTTTGCCTTTCGTGCTATACACTGCTCTTCGGTGGAGCTCTGAGCTGTACTGCGCTCTACTATTCTCTGCTCGAATCTGCGAAAGCCAGCAATAGTGATCGCGGCACGTTATCGTGAGATATGTTCCGTTTGGCCTTGCTTCGGTTTGAGAGGTTAGGAAATGATGGCTCTACTTTTGTGCTATACACTGATATTCGGTGGATGTCTGCGCTCTACTTTGCTATAATGTTCTGCGCTGCCCTAGGGAGGTCAGCAATTGTGGTGTGGGCACGTTAGTTTGAGTTATGTTCCGTTCGGTTACGACACGTTTGGTTAGGTTAGGTCAGGATTACTTTGACTTTTGCGCCATACACTGCTATACCGTGGATTTCTGCGCTCCTCGTTGCTCTGCTATACTCTGCTCGACTCTGGGGAGACCAGCAATAGTGGTCTCGGCACACAGGGTTTAGATAAGTTACGTTTGCCTTGGCTAGGTTAGGATAGTCGTATGAAGGTTAGGTATGACTTTTGCGCTATACACCGGTATTTGGTGTATTCCTACGCTCTACGTTTTTCTACTATACCCTGCTTGGCCCGTGGAAGGCCAGTAATCTTAGTCTCGGCACGTTACGTTCAGTCAGGCGACGTTTGGAGAGGTTACGTTTTCAAGGGTTATGTTTGAATAACTTCGGCTCTCGTGGTATACACATTTGTTCGGAGAACTTCTGCGCTCTACTTTGCTCTACTGTATTCGGCTTGGCCCTGGAGATTCCAGAAATAGTGACCGTGGCTCGCAACGTTGAGTCAGGCTTCGTTTGTTTGGGTTATATTCGCTCGTGTCAGGTTCGAATGGCTACGACTTTTCCGCTAAACACTGCGACCCTATGTATTTCTGCGATCTACTGTGCTCTATTGTGTTCTGTTTGGCTCTGGGGAGGCCAGCAATTGTCATCTCAGCACGCTAGGTTGAGTTATGTTACGATAGGCTTGGCTAGGTTAGGATAGGCTTGGTCAGCATAGCTTCGACTTTTGTGCTATACACTGCTATTCAGTCGACATCTGCGTACTGCATTGCTCTACTAGAATCTGCTTGACTCTGTGGAGACCCGCAGTAGTGGTCGTAGCAGGCATGGTTGGGTAAGGATACCTTCTGTTAGGTTACGATATGCTAAGTTTGGTCGGGATGGCTTTGACTTTTGTTCTATACACTGCGATTCGGAGGATTTCTGCGCTCTAAAGTGCTTGAGTATGCTCAGCCTGGCACTGGGAAGGACAGCAGTTGTGGTCCCGGAAGGTTATATTAAGTTATCTTACGTTCGGTTACGTTAGGTTAGGATAAGTTTGGTTAGGATAGCTTCTACTTTGTGCTATGCAACGCAATTGAGTGGATTTCTGCGGTCTGCTTTGCTCTAGTATGTTCTTCTTACCTCTGGAGAAGGCAGCAGTAATAGTCTCGGCGCCTTATGATAGGATAGGCTACGTTGCGTTAGGTTAGGTTCGGACTGGTTGGGTTAGTACATCTTACACTTTTGTGCTATTCACTGCAGTGCGGTGGATTACTGCACTCTACTGCGTTCTAGGATGATCTACTTGGCTCTGGGGAGTCAACCAATAGCGGTCGCGTCAAGTTGGGTTGAGTTTGATTACGTTTGGTTCGGTTAGGTTAAGTTGGGTTAGGTTAGGATATCGTTACTCTGACTTTTGAGCTGCACACTGCCTTTGTTGGACTTCTGCGCTTTACTGTGTCCTAATATGCACTGCTTGGCTCTGAATATGCCAGCAATAGTGGTCTCGACGCGAAAGGTTGAGATAGTCTTCGTTTGGCTAGGCTATGTTATGTCTAGTTGGGTTAGGATATGCCCGGCCGTTGTGCTTTGCGCAACATTGCGGCGTATTTCTGCGCTATCCAGTGCTGTGGTATATTCTGCTTTGCTCTCCTGAGGTCAGCAGTAGTGGTCTAGGACGGTTAGTATGAGTTATGTTACGTTTGGTTAGTTTAGGTTAGGCCAAGTTTGGTAAGATTAGCTCTGCCTTTCATGCTGTACACTGTTTTTCGATGGATATCTGAAATCTACTGCGCTCTACTATAATCTGCTTGGATCTGGGGTGGCTAGCAATAGTGGTCTCCGCACATTAGGTTCTGACATGTTACGTTCGTTTAGGGTAGGTTAGACAGGGTTGGGTAATGGTAGCATTGACCTTCGCGCTGTACACTGCTATTCGGTGGATTTCTGCGTTGTACTTTGCTCTACTATATTCTGCTTGGCCCTGGGAATGCCAGCAACAGTGGTCTCTGCAGGCTGGTCTGAGGAATGTAACGTCCGGCTGGGTTAGGCATACTTCGGTCAGGATAGCTGAGACCTTTGCTCCATACACTGTTATTCTCTGCAAATCTGTGCTCTACTTTGCCTTACTATATTCTGCTTGGCCCTGGCAATGCCAGCAACAGTGGTCTCTCACGTTGGATTGAGTTATGTTACGTAAAACAATAGCGATCCTTATTGCTGGCGTCCCCAGATACAAGCGGCGTTTGACACTGCAGATTGGAGGACAGATGTCCATAAAGTATCAGTGTTGGGCACGAGAGACAAAGATATCCTGACCCAGCATAACCTAACCTAGCATAACCACACGTAATCTAACTGAATAATAACGTGCCGCGACCAGTACTACTGTCTTTCACAGAGCCAAGCTGAACATATTAGTCCACAGAAATGGGCAGCATTTCGCCGTATGGCGGTGTATAGCACAAAAGGCAAATATCTCCTCTCCTAACCTAACCAATCGCAACATAACCACACCTAACCTAACACGATCAGCGTGTATCGAACACTATTGCCGGCCTCCGCAGAGTCAAGCAGAGTACAAAAGAGCAGTGCATGGCGCAGGAATCCACCGAATAGCAGTCTGTGCCTGGAAAGTCAAAGTTGTCCTTACTCAACCCAAGCACACGTAGCCTAACCAAACGTAACCTAACTAAAACTAACGTGCCGAGGCCACTGTTGCTGACCTCCCCATCGTCTAGAACAGCATACTAGAGGACAGCAGGGAGCAGAAGCCCGTATAATGGCAGCGTATAGCAGAAAAGTCGAAGATATCGCAACCTGAAACGAACTAACCTAACCCATCCGAACGTAACATAACACGAACTAACATGCCGAGACCACTATTGCCGGCCTCCACAGAGACAAGCCGAACATATAAGAACACAGTAGAGCGTAGAAATGCACCGAACAGCAGTTTGTAGCACGAAAGTCAGAGCTATCCTATACAAACCTAACAAAACATAATACAACCAAACGTAACCTGACACCACCTAATGTGCCGAGGCTACCATTTCTGTCCTCCCCAGAGCCAAGCAGACCATGTCAGAGCACAGTAGTGCGCAGAAGTCCACAGAATCGCAGTGCATAGCAGAATAGCCTATGTTACGCTATCCTAACGTAGCCAAGCGTAACGTAAACGAACGCAGCTTAACTAAACCCAATGCGCTGAGACAACACTTGCTTGCCTCCCCAGGGCGAAGCAGAGCATATTAGTGCACAGTAGGACGCAGAAAGCCACCGAACTGCTGTACATATCACAAAAGTCAAAACTACTCCGTCCTAACCTAACCAAACATAACATAAGCCGACGTAACATAACCCAACCTGACGTGCCGCGACTGCTATTGCTGGACTCGGGAGGCCTAAGTAGAGTATGGCAGCGCAATGTGGAACGCTGAAATAGTCCGAATAACAGTGTATAGCTCAAGAGACAAGGCTATCCTAACCAAGCCTAACCAAACCTAATCTAACCAAACGTGACATAACACAACCTAACGTGGGGCGACCACTTCTGCTGGCATCCCGAGAGTAGCACAGATTGTAGTAGAGCAACGGAGAACGAAGAAGCCAACCGAATTCTAGTGTATAGAACAAAAGGCAAAGATATTCTATCACAACCTAATCAAGCGTGACCTAACCGTACGCAGCGTAACTAAATCTAACGTGCCGAGAATACAATTGCCGGCCTCCCCAAAGCCAGGCAGAACATATTAGAGCACAGTAGAGCGCAGAAATCCACCGGATAGCGGTGCATAGCACAAAAGTCAAAGTCATCCGAAGCAAACGTAACCTAACCTAACCTAACCGTACGTAACCTAACTGAACCTATCGGGCAGCGACCGCAATTGCTGGTCTCCACAGAGTAGAGCTGTGTATAGTAGAGCAATGAAGAGGGCAGAAATCCACCGAATAGCAGTGCACAGCATAAAAGTCAAAGTTATCCAATACTAACCAAACCAAACGTAACATAACTCACCCTAACCTGCAGAGAGCGCTATTTCCGGCCTCCACAGCGCCAAGCAGAGCGTATTAGAGGAGAGTTGTGCGCAGTGTTCAATAGAATGTCAGTGCATGCTCCGAAAGTCAAAGATATTCTAACCTAAACAAATGTAACCTAACCCAAACTAACGCGCCGCGGCCACTATTTCTGGCACTCCCAGATCAAAGCAGGGAATATTATGTCGCAGTAGAGCACAGAGACCCAACGAATATCAGTGTATAGCAAAAAAGCCAAAGCTATCGCAACCAAACCTTACCAAACGTAACACACACAAACGTAACACAACTCAACGTAACGTGCCGGGAGCACTACTCCTGGCGACCACAGAGACAAGCAGAGTGCGGCAGCGCGAAGAAGAGCGCAGAAGACCATAGAATGTCAGTGTCTTGCACAAAAATCAAAATTATCCTAACCTAACACAACGTAGTCTAATATGGCCAAACGTAATCTGGCATAACCTAACGTGCGGCGACCACGATTGCTGGCACCCCGAGAGTCGAGCAGGCTATGGTAGAGTATCGTAGATCGCAGAAATCCACCGAGTAGCAGTTTGCAGCACATAAGTCAAAGCTATCATATCATAAGCTAGCCAAACGCAATATATCCGAACGCAACATAGCTCAGACTAACGTGCGAGACCAATACTGTTGGCATACCCATAGCAAAGCAGAATGCACTAGAGCACAGCAGAGCGCAGATATCCACCGAATAGCATTGTATAGCACAAAAGTCGAAACCATCCTAACCAAACCTAACCACACCTATCCTATTCAAACGGAACATGACTAAACCAAATATGCCACTGCCACTCTTTCTGGCCTCTCCAGAGACAAGCAGATGCTATTACGACAATGCAGATCTCAGGTATCGGCCGAATAGCAGTTTATAGGATAATGGTCAAGGTTATCCTTTCCTAACCTAACCAAACGTAACATAAGCAAACCTTACGTAACACAACATGACGTGCCGCGAAATGTATAGCTGGACCCTCGGAAACTAATAAGTGTATAGCAGAGCTACGTAGAACGCTCAAACCGTCCGTATAGCAGCGTACAGCAAAAAAGTGAGAGAAATCCTAACATTACCTGAAATAACATGACCTAATCAAACGTAACCAATCCCATCCTAACGTACCTAGCCCACAATTGCTGGCCTTTCCATCGCCAAGCATGGCATATTAGAGGCGAGTGGAGCGCAGAAATTTACCAAATAGCAATGTATAGCACAAAAGTCAAAGATTTCCTCACCTGACAATGCCTAATCTGTCTTAGCCAAAAGTAGAATAAATATACCCAACGTGCAGCAACCACTATTGCTGCCTTCCCCAGAGCCAAGCGGGACATACTAGAGCGCAGTAGAGCGCAGAAATCCATCGAATAGCAGTGTACAGCACAAGAGTTAAAGATATCCTTACCAAACGTAGTATAACCCAACCTAACCGAACGTAGCGTGACTCGTCACAACGTGCCGAGACCACGCTTTCTGGTAATGAGAGAACCAAGCTGAAAGCATTAGAGCACTGTATGGCGAAGAAATCCACCTAACAGCAGACTACAACTCTAAAGACAAAGTTATACCCTCCTAACCAAACCAATCGTAACATAACCAAACCTAACACAACTCATTCTAACGTGCAGCGACGAGCATTGCTGGCGTCCCCAGAGTCATGCAGAGCATATTAGTGGAGAGTAGAACGCAGAAATCCATAGAATCGCAGTGTGCATCTGAAAAGTCAAAGCTACCCATGCTTAACCCAACCCAACGGAACGTATCCAAACATAGCCTGACTCAACCTAAGGTGCCGAGGCCGCTATTGCTGCCCTCCCCAGAGTCAAGCAGGACATACTAGAGTACAGTAGAGCGCTGAAATCCACCGAATGGCAGTGCACAGCACAAAAGTAGAAGCTATCCTATTCAAACTTAGCCAATCGTATCCTAGCCAAACGAAACCTACCTTAACCTAACATGACGCGGCGCCTATTTCTGGCCTTCTCAGAGACATGCAGATGCCAATAGAGCGATGCAGTGCAGAAATATCGACCGAATAGCAGTGTATAGCATAAAGATCAATGTTAACCAGTCCAAACCTTTCCGAACCTAGGCAAAGAAAGCGTAACCCAACACAACTTAGCATGCCGATGCCGCTGTTGCTGCCCTCGTCAAAGCCAAGCAGTACATGTTAGAGGGGAATAGAGCGCAGAAGTCCATGGAATCGAAGTGCATAGCAAAACAGTCGAAGTTACACTATCATAACATAGCCAAACGTAACATTACCGAACGCAGCTTAACTCTACCTACCGTGCCGAAACCAATACTACTGGCCTCCCCAGGGTCGAGCAGAGTACAGTTGATCAATGTAGGGCGTAAAATCCTCCGAACAGCGGTGTACAACACAAGAACCAGAGCTATCCCTTCCTAACCGGACCAATCGTAATATTATCATACGTAGCCTAAGAAAACCTATCGCGCCATGACCACTATCGCTGTCATCCCTATAGTCGAGCAGAGTATAGTAGAACACAGCAGAGTGCAGAAAGCCACCAAATAGCAATGAAGAGCAGAAAAGTCGAAGATATCCAGACCTTGCCAGGCCTAACCTAACCTAACCAAACGTAGGGTAACTAAACCTTACGTACCTAACGTGACACTATTGCTGGCCTCCCCAGAGACGAGCAGAGTATGATAGAGCACAGTAGAGCAAAAACGTCCATAAATCTCAGTTTTGAGCACATATGTCAAAGCTATCCTTACCTAACCCAGCGCAACCAAACCGCGCAAAACGGAATCTAGCTCAACCTAACATGCCGCGACCAGCATTGCAGGCCTCCACAGAGCTAAGCAGAGCACAATAGAGTCGAGTGGATCGCAGAAATCCATTGAATCGCAGTGCATAGCACGAAAGTCAAAGATAACCTAACCAAACGCAAGCAAACCTAACCTAACCGAACGTAACCTACCACAAACTAACGCGCCGCAGTCACTATTGCTGGCCTCTCGAACGCCAAACAGAGTACGCTAGAGCACAGTGGAGCGCCGCAATCCACCGAAAAGCGGTGTGGCATAAAAGTCAATGCTGTCCTATGCCAACCATTCCAAACGAAACATAAACAAACGATATCTATCTCAAATTAACGTGCCTTGAACACGTTTGCGGGCCTAACCAGAAACAAGCAAAACGTTCTAGAGCACAGTAGGGCGCAGAAGTCCATAGGATATCCGTGTTGAGCACATATATCAAAGCCATCCCAACAAAACCCAACCAATCCAAACCAAACCAAACCATACGTAACCGATCCCAAGCTAACGTGCCGCGACCAGTATTTCTGCCCTCCACAGTGCCGAGCAGAGCGTAATAGAGCAGAGTAAAGCGCAGAAATCTGTAGAACTGCTGTGTATAGCTGAAGAATCGAAGCTATTCAAACCAAGCCGGAGCAAGCATAACCGACCCAAACGTATCCTATCTCAAGCTACCGCGTTGAGAGCGCTATTACTCGCATCCGCAGAGACATGAAGAACATGCTAGAGCACAGTAGAGAGTAGAAATCCACCGAGTAGTAGCGTATACCGCGAAAGTCAAATATACCCAAACCTAACCCTAACGAACGTAACGTAACCAAACGTAACATAAACCAACAAAACAGGCCGAGACGCATACTGGTCTCCCCTGCGCCAAGCGGAGCATATTGGAGCACAGTAGAGCGCAGAAATGCACCGAATTGCCACGAACAGCACAAAAGCCAAGGCTACCCTATCCTAACCTAACCAAACGTAACATGAGCGGACGTACCGTAACCCAACGTGACGTGCCACGACCGCCATTGCAGGCCGCGCGAGAGCTAGGCGGAGTATAGCAGAGCAATGTGGAACGCAGAAATCACACGAATAGTAGTGTATAGCAAAATGTAGGGGGTACACATGTATAATCTGACCTAACATAACTTAGTCATGCGTAACCAATCCCAACCTAACGTGCCTAGCCCGCCATTGCTGGCCTCCCCACCGCCAGGCGTGGCACGTTAGGGGAGAGTAGAGCGCAGAGTTCCATAGAGCGGAAGTGTATTGTACGAAATTCAAGGATATCCTAACCCAATCTAGACAAACCAAACCTCACCGAGTATAACCTAACACAACCTAACACGCCGCGGCCACTATTTCAAGCATTCCCAGTTCAAATCAGGGAAGACTAGATCACAGTAGAGCGCAGGAGTGCACTGAAAATCAGCGTGCAGAAGAAAGTCGAAGCTATGCCATCCTAACCTAACCAAACTTAGCACAGCCGTGCGTAACCTATCTCAAGCTAACGTGCCGAGATCGCTATTGCAGGTCTCCCCTGGGACTAGCAGATAAGAGTACAGCACCGTTGAGGGCAGGAATCCACCGCATAACAGTGCAGAGCACGAAAGTCAAAGCAACCCTAACCAGACATAACCCAACCTAACCTAACAAAATGTAACCTAACTCAACTTAACGTGCCACGACCTCTGTTGCTCGCATCCCGAGAGTCGAGCAGTGTACAGTAGGGCAATATGGAGCGCAGAAACCCTCCGTGTAGCATCGTATAGCACAAAAGTCAAAGCCATCCTCTCGTAACCTGACCAAACGTAACACAACCGCACGTAACATATCTCAACCTATCGTGCCTAAACCACTATTGCTGGCCTCCACAGAGCAAAGCAGTACATACCAGAATACAGGGGAGCGCAGAAATCCGCCGCACTGAAGTGCAAAGCACAAAAGTCGAAGATATCCAAACCCGACCTGTCAAAGCCTAACCCAGCCAAACGTAGCGTATCTCAAACAAACATGACGAGACCACTGCTGCTGGCATCCCCAGCGCCAAGCAGAGCACATTAGAGCGAAGAATAGCGCAGGTATCCGCCGAAGAGCAGCGTATAGCACAAAAACCTAAGCCATCCCATCCTAACAAAACCAAACGTGACCTAACCAAACGCAACATATATTAGACTAACTTTCCGGGACCAGCACTGCTGGCCACCCCATTTCCAAGCAGAATATACTAGAGCACAGTAGAGCGCAGAAATCCACCGAATAGCAGTGTATAACACAAAAGTCAAGGCTATCCACTCCTAGCCCAACATAACCTAAGCTAACCGAACGCAATTTAACTCAACTTAACCTGCCGCGGCCTGCATTGCTGGTTTCAACACAGCCAAGCAGATAATAAGACAGGAGAATAGAGCGCAGAAATCCATATAATCGCAGTGTATAGCAGGAGAGTCGGAGCTACGCAAGCCTAACCAAAGCGAACATAACCTAACCAAACGTATACTATGTCGACCTAAAGCGCCGTGACGACCATTGTTGGCCTCTCCAGAGCCAAGCAGAGTACAGTAGAGCAATGTGGAACGCAGAAGCCCACCGAACTGCAGCGTATAGCACAGAAGTCGAAGCTATACTACCCTGCCCTAACCAATCGTAACATTACCAAACGTACCACAAAACAACCTGTCGTGCCATGACCACTATCGCTGTTCTTTCCAGAGTAGAGCAGAGTACGGTATAGCATAGTAGAGCGCAGAAAGCCACCAAATAGCGATGTATGGCGCAAAGGTGAAAGATACCCTGACCTAACCTGGCCTAAACTAACCTATCCGTGCGTAGAATAACTGAATCAAACGTGGCGCGGCCACTATTGCTGGCTTCCCCACAGACAAGCAGAATATAATGGAGCACAGTAGAGCACAGAAGTCCATGGAATATCAGCGTTGAGCACATACGTCAAAGATATCCGGACCCAACCCAACATAACCTAACGTAACTAAACGTAACCTTCACAACCTATCGTAGCATGACCGTTATTGCTGTCCTCCCCAGAATCGAGCAGAGTATAGTAGATCAATGAATGTCGCAGAAATCCACCGAATGTGAACGTACAGCACAAAAGTCAATGTTATCCTATTCTAACATGACCAGACCTATCATAACCAGACGCAACCTACCGCAGACCAACGTGCAGATTCCAATACTGCTGGTATTCCTAAAGCCAAGTAGAATACACTACAGCACAGCAGAGCGCAGAAATCCACCGTATAGCTGTGTATAAGAAAAAGGTAAAAGCCATCCTAACCACAAATGACCAAACCTAACCAAACCAAACGTTACCTAGCTAAACCAAACGTGCCACGACCACAATTTCTGGCCTCTCCAGTGACAAGCAGATGCTAGTAGAGCAATGAAGAGCGCAGTAATCCTCCGAGTAGCACTGCATAGCACAAAAGTCAAGGCTATCATATCACAAATTAATTAAACTTAACATAATTGAACCTAACGAGCCTACGCAAGTATTGCTGCAGTCCCCAGAGCAAAGCTGAATCTACTGGAGCACATCTGAGCGCATAAATCCGCTGCATTGGAGTGTAAAGGGGAAAAGTTGTAGATATCCTGGCCAAACCCAACATATCCTAATCCAAGCTAACGTGCCTAGTCCACTATTGCTGGCCTCTCCGCCAATAAGCAGGACATATTAGAGGGGAGTAGAGTGAAGACGACCATAGAACGGCAGTGTACAGCACGAAAGTCAAATGATAATCCAAGCTAACCCAAGCAAACCTAACCTAACAAAACGTAGCCTAACAGAACCTAACGCGCCGCGGCCACTATTCCCGGAACTCCCAGCGCAAGGCAGGGTGTATTAGATCACAGTAGAGCGCAGAAATCCACCGTATAGCAGTGTATGGTTCAAAAGTCAAACATATCCAGGCCATACCTGACCTAACCTGTCCAAACCAGTCGCAGCCCAACACTAAATATCGTGCTGAGACCACAATTGTTGTCCTCCCAATAGCAAAGCAGAGCACACGGAAGCACACTAGAGCTCAGAAATGCACCAAATTACAGTGTACAGCACAACAGTCATAGCTACCGTACCCTAATATATGTATGCTTAGAATAAGCAAGCATAACTTAAATAAGCCTAACGTACCGCGGCCACTATTGCTGGCCACCCTAGAGTCTAGCAGGACATATTAGAGGAGAGTAGGGCGGAGAAATCCATTGAATCGCAGTATATGGCGCAAAAGTCATAGCAATCCAAACCGAACCCAGGTTGGCGGAAACTAACCAAACGTAGCTTTACCCAACATAACGAACCGCGACCACTGCTTCTGGCCTCCACTGAGCCGAGCAGAACATAGTAGAGCGCAGTAGATCACAGAAATCCATCAAATAGCAGCGTATGGCACAAAAGTCTAATCTATTCTACCCTAACCTGACCAAATGTAGCATAAGCAAACGCAGCCTAACTCAACCAAAAGTGCCGAGACCACTACTGTTGACCCCCAGAGCCAAGCAGATTATACTAGCGCACAGTAGAGCGCAGAAGTCCGCCGCATTGCAGTGTAATACACAGAAGCCAATGATATCCTTCCCTTACCTGATTAAAACTGACCTATCCCAACGTGGCCTAACTTAATATAACATGTAGATACCGCTATTGCTCCCCTTCCCAGAGCCAAGCTGTACATATTGGAGCTCAATAGAGTAAACGTATCCCCGGAAGAGCTGTATATATCACAGAAGTCAAGCATATACTAGCCTAACCAGACTTAACCTAACCTAACCAAACGTAACCTAAGTCAAAGTGAAGTGCCCATCCCACTGTTGCTGGCATTCGCAGAACGAAGCTATACATATTGGAGCACGTTAGTGTGCAGGAATCCAACGAACAGCAGTGTATATCACAAATCTCGTAGATATCCTCTCCTAACCTAACCAATCTTAACATAACTGAACGAAACATAGCTCAACTCAACGTGATGGGACCACTGTTGCTGGTCCCCCAGAGACAAGCCGAACATATTAAAGTGCAGTAGAGCGCAGAAAACCATTCATGTGCATTGTATAGTAGAAATGTCAAAGCCACCAGAAACAAGCGCAAACAATCATAACATAACCAAACGTAGCATAACCCAACAAAACGCGCCGAGACCACTATTGCTGGGCCACCCAGTGCCAAGCAGAGCATACTGAAGCACGGTAGACAGCAGAAATGCAGCGAATAGCAGTGTGTAGCGAAAAAGTGAAAGATACCCTATTCTAATGTAACAGACCGTAGCATAGCCAAACGTAACCTAACTGCGCGTGATGTGCGACGACCACTATTGCTGTCCTTCGCGAAGCCGAGCAAAACATATTAGAGGAGAGTAGGGCGCAGAAATCACCAGAAGCGCTGTGAATATCGGAAAAGTCAAAGCTATCCAGACCTAACCCAAACTAACGTTACCTAGCGGAACGTAGCCTAACACAACATAACGCGCCGCGACCACTATTGCAGGTATCACCATGGCCTAGCAGAGTATGGTAGAGCACATTATGGCGCAGAAATCCAACGGATGCCAGTGTATAGTGCGAAGATCGGAGCTACCATGGCCGAACCAAATATGACCTACCCTAACCGACGTAACATATCTCAACCTTACATGCCGAGACCACTATTGCTGTCCTCCCTAGAGCCAAGCAGCACATATTAGAGCAGCGTAGAGCGCAGGAATTTACGAAATAGCGGTATAAAGCATAAAAGTCAAGGCTTCCCTATCCTAACATATCCAAACGTAGCATAACTAAACGATACATATCTCAACCTGACGCGCCGAGACCACAATTGCTGGACCACTCAGGGCCAAGCAGAATATACTGGAGCACAGTAGAGCGAACGAAACCACCAACCAGCAGCATAAAGCACAAAAGTCAATGATTTCTCAACCTAACCTGACCTAACCTAGCCTAAACAAACATAGAATAAGCAAGCCTAACGTTCCGAGGCCAGTAATACTGGCCTCTCCAAAGTCAAGCAAAGCATATTAGAGGAGATTAGAGCGCAGAAATCCATAGAATGGCACTGTATAGCACAAAAGTCAAGGCTATCCTGTCCTGACCTAGTGGAACGCAACGTAATCGTACGTAACATGAGACAGCCCAAATTGCCACGACCAATATTGTTGGCTTCCAAAGAGTCGGGCAGGGAATAGTAGAGTACTGTGGCGCGTAGGAATCCACCGAATATCAGAGTATAGCCGAAGAGTCGAAGATACCCTAACCTAAGCTGACACAACCTACCCCAAACAAACGTAGCGTAACTCAATGCATCGTGCCGCGGCCACTGTTGCTGGCATCTCCGTGGTCAAGCAGAACACAGTAGAGCACTGTGGATCACAGAAATCCAACGAAGGACATTGTATAGCACATAAGTCAAAGCCATCCTAACCAATCATGCCCAAACCTAACCTAACCAAACATAACCTATCTCAACCTACCGTGGCGCAACCACAATTGTTCGTCTCCATAGGTTCGAGCAGAGTATAATTTAGTAATATAGACCGCATAAATCCATCGATTAGTAGATTATAACATAGTAGTCAAAGAAATCATAACCAAACCTAACCTAACCTAACATAGCCAAACGCAAACTAGCACAACCTATCGTGCCACGACCACTATTGCTGGCCTCACCACAGCCAAGCAGAACATATTAGACGAGAGTAGAAAACAGAAATCAATAGCATCCCAGTGTATAGCGGAACAATCAAAGCTAACCAAACGTACTCCAGACAAGCATGACCTAACCAAACGTATCCTAACTCAGCACAGCTTGCCGCGGCCACTACTGCTGGACTCACCATCGCCAAACAGAATGTAGTAGACACCAGCAGAGCACAGAAATTCACCTAATTATTGTTCACTCCACGAAGTCATAACTAACCAAGCCTAGCCAAGCTCAACCTACCGTGCCGCAACCACAACAACTGGCATCCCGGTGATGAGCAGAGCATAGTAGAGCAATGTAGAGGGCAAAGTTCCACCGAATAACAGCATAAAGCAGAATTTAAGGCCACTCCATCCTAACCTAACCAAACGTAACGTAACCAAACGTAATCTAGCTCATACTAACGTGCCGTGATCACTATTGCTGCATACCCTAAAACCAAGCAGAACACATTAGATGGGAGTAGAGCGCAGAATTCAATAGAATCGCAGTGTACGGCAGAAATGTCAAAGCTAACCAAGCGCAAACCAAGCAACGTGGCCTAACCAAACGTACCACGACACAACATAATGTGCCGCGACCATTGTTGCTGGAGTTCCCAGGGCCAACCAGAATATAGTAGACACGGCAAGAGCGCAGAGATCCACCTAATAACGGTTTACACCACCAAGATAGAGATATGAATGCCAAACGCAAACTAACTTAACATAATAAAACGTAGCCTAACCCAACCTAACGTGCCGAGACCACTACCACTGGCCGCCGCAGAGTCAAGCAGAATATACTACAGCACAGTGGAGCGTAGAATCCCGCCGCATTGCATTGAATAGCACAAGAGTCAAAGCTACCCTATCCTAACATGATCAACAATAACACAGCCAAACGTAATGTAACTAAGCTTATCGTCAAGCGAACACTATTGCTGACATCCCCAGAGCCAAGCAGGGTGTACCAGAGTACAGAAGAGAGGAGAAACCCACGGCATTGCAGTGCATAGCACAAATGTGGAAGATACACTAACCAAACTTGACAAAACCTAGCATATATAGACGAAGTATGACTCAACATAACGTGACGAGGCCAATATTGCTGGACTCCCCAGAGCGAAGCAGAAGATATTAGAGCACATCAGAGCACAGAAATCCACCGAATAGCTGTGTACAGCACAAAAGCTGAACTACCCTATCCTAACATAGCCAAGCGTAGCATAACCAAACGTAACCTAACTAAACCTAACGTGACGAAACAACTATTGCTGGCCAAAACAGAGACTGGTGGAATATTCTGGAGCATAGTAGCGTGCAATCATCGGCCGCACTGTAGTGGAAGGCACTAAAGTCGAAGATACCCAAACCTAACCAGACATAATCTAACCTAACCAATCTTATCGTAACTCGACATAACGCGCCGCGACCGATGCCACAGCGAAGCAGAATATAGTAGAGCACAGTAGATCATAGGCATCCACCGGGTAACTGTGTACAACACGAAAGACAAAGCTACACTGACCAAACTCATCCTAACCTAACCAAACCGAGCGTAACCTTACTCAAGCAAACGAGCCGCGAGTACTAATGCTCGCCTACCCAGAGACGAGCGGAGTATAGTAGAGCAATGTAGAGCGCAGCCATCCACCGCATTGCAGTGTGTGGCACAAAAGTGGAAGATATACTAACCAAACCTTCCCATCCTAACCTAGCGGAACGTAACCTACCCCAACCTAACGTGCTACGGCCACCATTGCTCGCCTCACCAGAGTCGAGCAGGGAAAAGTAGAGCAATGTAGAGCGCACAAATCCGCACGATATCAGTGTGGAGCACAAGAGTCCGAGAAACCCTACCAAAACCTTCCAAACCTAGCCTAGGGTAACGTAACATAACTCAACCTAACGTCCCGAGACCACTACTACTGGACATGCCAATGCCGAGTAGGACATATTAGAGCAGAGTAGATCGCAGAAGTCCACCGAATTGCAGTTTAAGGAACATAAGTCTAAGCTATTCTGTCCTAACACAGCCATACGTGTCATAAGCGAACGTAGCCCAACACAACCTAATGAGCCGAGACCTCTATTGCCGGCTTCCCAAGAGCCAACCAGAAAATACTAGATCACAGTAGAGCGCAGAAGTCGTGGGATAACTGTGTATAGCCCAGAAGTCTAAACTATCCTATCCTAGCCTCACGAAACGTATCATAACCAAACGTAGTATAACTCAACCTAACTTGACGAAACCACAATCGTTGGCCTACACAGAGCCAAGCAGAATGTACTAGAGCACAGCAGAGCGCAGAAATCCACCGCATTCCAGCTTATAGTACAAAGGTCAAACATATCCTGACCTAACACGACCATACCTAACCTATCCGAAGGTAGAATAACTCCACATAACTGGACGAGACCACTATTACTGGCCTCCATAGAGCCAAGCAGAACCTATTAGGGCAAAGTAGAGCGCAAAAGTCCACCGAATAGCAGTGTATAGGGCAAAAGTCAAGGTAGCATATCCTAACCTATCCAAAAGTGCCATACCCAAACGGAGCCAAAATCAACCTAACAAGGCGAGACCGCTATTGCAGGCCTTCACAGGGACAAGCAGAGTATATTAGATTACAGCATACTCGAGCAATTCAGATCGCAGAAATTCGCCGAAAAGCTGTGTACAGCACAAAAGTCAAAGCTATCCTTATCAAGCTGAACCAAATGTAACCTAATTGAACCCAAAGTGCCACGACCACCATTGCTGGCCTCAAAATTGTCGAGCAGAGAATAGCAGAGTAACGTGGATCGCAGAAATCCATCGAATAGCAATGTACAGCACAAAAGTCAGAGCCATCCTTGTTCAACGTACCCAAACGGGAAAATTAAACGTAACGTAACTCAACCTATTGTGCCTAGACCACTATTGCTGCTCTCCCCAGAGCCAAGCAGGGTATACCAGAGCGCAGTAGAGCCGAGAGGTGCGCCGCAGTGCAGTGTAAAGCACAGAAGTCAAACATACCCAAACCTAACCTAACCAAGCCTAGCCTATGCCAACAAATCGTGCGGAGACCACCATTGTTGTCCTTCCCAGAGCCTTGCTGAACATATTGGAGCACAATAGAGCGCAGAAATTCACCGAATAGCAGTGTATATCGCAAAAGTCAAAGTGATCCTATGCAAACATACCCAAACGTGACATAACCAATCTTAGGCTAACTCGATCTAACGCGCCGCGGCCACCATTTCTAGCCTCCGCGGAGCATAGAAGAGAATATTAGATCTCAGTACAGCGTAGAAACCCGCCGAATAGCATTGTATAGCACAAAAGTAAGTGCCACCCTTACCAACCTCAACAAACTTAACGTAACCAAACGTGACCAGCCTCATCCAAACGTGCCGAGGCCACAATTACTGCCCTCACCACAGCAAAGCAGAATATTATAGAGGAGAGAAGAGTACAGAAATGAATAGAGTAGCAGTGCATAGCACAATAGTCGAAGCTACCACATCCTAGCATGACCATGCTTTACATAACCGAACGTAGCTTAGCTCATCCTATCGTTCCGAGCCCACTATTGGTGACCCCGCCGGAGCCAAGCAGAACATACTACAGCACAGCGGAGCGCAGAAATCCACCGAACAACAGTTTATACCACGAAAGGCGAAGCTATCCATACCTAACCGAGGCTAACATAACATAACCAAACGTGGCGTAACTCAACCTAACGCGCCGAGACGCTATTGCTGGTACCCCAGTGTCGAGCAGAGCATTGTAGGGCAACGTAGGGCGTAGAAACCCACCGAGTATTTGTGTAAAGCACAATAGTCAAAGCAATCCTTCTTAACCTGAACAAGCATAACGTAACCAACCGGACCGGACTCATCCTAACGTGCCAAGACCACCATTACTGCCCTCTACAGAGCCAAGCAGAATATACAAGATCACACTAGAGCGCAGTAATGACCGCATTACAGCGTGTATCACATAAGTAGAAGATATTCTAACCTAACCAGTCCTTACCTTACATAACCGAACGTAACATAACTCAACAAAAGGAGCCCGAGTTACAATTGCTGGCCTCTCCAGAGACAAGCAGATCATATTAGAGCATTGTATAGCACAGAATTCCACCGAAAAGCAGTGTATACCACGAAAGTGGAAGCAATCCAAGCCGAACCCAAGCATAACCTAAGCTAACATAGCCTAACCGAACGTAGGCTAACTCAACCAAAGGTGCCGAGAACTCTATTGCTGGGCACCTGGTGTAGAACAGAGTACAGTAGAGCTATGCATAGCGTAGAAATATTCCGAATAGCGGAGTACAGCACAAAAGTCGGAGCTACCCTATCCTATCCTAACCAATCGTAATACTCCTAAACATACCATAACGCAGCCTATCGAGCCATTACCACTAATGCTGGTATCCCCAGAGTCGAGCAGTGTATAGCAGAGCACAGTAGAGCGTAGAAACCACCTAGCAATGTATAGCACAAAAGTCAAAGATAACCTAACCTAACCTGGCAAAAACTAACCTAGCCAAACGAAGCATAACTCAAACTAACGTCCCGAGAGCACTGCTGCTAGCTACCCTAGCGCCAAGCAGACCATATTATAGCATAGTAGAGCGCAGAAATCCACCGAATAGCAGTGCATATCATGCAGTCAAAGCTATCCTAACCTAACCGAAACCAGCATAACCTAACCAAGCGTAGCCTAACTCAACATAACGTGCCGAGACCACAATTGTTGGCCTTCTCAGAGCTAATCGGAGCGTGCTAGAGCACAGTGGAGCGCCGAATTCCGCCGCGCAGCAGTGTACATCGGAACCTAACCAATCATAACGCGACAGAACTCAACATAACCGATCCTACCGCGCCGCGACCACTATTGCTGGCATCCCCAGATTTGAGCAGCGTCGAGTGGAAAACATAAGAGCCCAGGAACCCACCGAATAACAGTATGTACCAATAAAGCCAAAGCTACCCAGTCCTAAACCAGACAAACATAGCCTGACCAAACGCAGCCTAACACAACCTGACGTGCCGAGGACAATATTAATGGACACCCCAGAGTGGAGCAGAGTATAGTAGTGCAATATGGAGCGTAGGAATACAACGAATAGCAGTGAACGGCACAGGAGTCAAAGATATGATGACCAAACCAAACCTAACGTAACCTAACCAAACGTAACATAACGAAAGGTAACGTGCCGGGGCCACTTCTTCTGGCATCCACGGAGACAAGCAGAGCATATAAGAGCACAGTATGGAGCAGAAAGCCACCTCATTTCAGTGTGCAGTGCAAAAGTCAAAGACACTTTTTCCTAGCCCAAACAAACCTAACAAAGCCTAACGCGCCGCTGCCATTATTTCTGGCCTCCGCAGAGCAAGGCGTAGCACATTAAATCACAGCAGTGCACAGAAATCAACCCTATAGCAGTTTACAGCACTAAAGTCATGGTCACCCTAGCCTAACATAACCAAGCATAACATAACCAAACGTAACATAACTAAACCTAGCGTGCATACACCTTTGTTACTGACCTCCACAGAGCCTATCAGAATATACCAAAGTACAGTGGAGCGCAGAAATTCCGCCGCATTGTAGTTTAAAGCACAAAAGTCAAAGCTATACTAACCTAACCTGACGTAACCTAACCTAACCAAACGTAGCGTAATTCAACATAACGTGCCGATACCACTATTGCTGTGGCTCGCAGGGGCAAGCTGACCATATTAGAGTACCTTAGATGGCCGGAATCAGTGGCTGAGTGTCAGTGTACAGCGCATAAGTGAAAGCTCTCCTTTCCTAACCTAACAAATCGTATCATACTCAAAGGTAAAATATCTCAACCTAACGTGCAGCGACCACTATTGCTGGCGCCGCCAGAGCCAAGCAGAGCATATAAGAGGACAGTAGGGAGCAGAAATCCAACGAGTCGAAGTGTGTAGCACAAGCGTCAAAACCATCATAACCAAACCTAGCATACCAAGCCTAAGCAATCGTAACTTAACTCAGCCTATATTGTCACGACCACTATTGCTGGCCACCTCAGAGACGAGCAGAGGATAGTATGGCAATGTAAACCGCAGAAATGCATCGAATGGCAGTGCTTACTACAAATGTCAAAGCTATCCTCTCCTAACGTAACCAATCGTAACATACCGGAGCGTAACCTAACTCAACCGTATGTGCCGCGACCGCTGTTGCTGGCCTCACCAGAGCCAGGCTGAACATATAATCGCAGGGTGCAGCGGAAAAGTAAAAGCTATCCAAACCGCACCCAAGCAAACATAACACAGCCAAACGTGACCTAACACAGCCTAAGCTGCAGCGGCCACAATTTCCATCCACCACAGAGCCAAGCAGTACATGCTAGAGCAGAGTAGCTCAAAGAAATCCACCGCACTGTAGTGTACAGCACAAAAGTCGAAGATATCCTACATAACCCAAACAAGCATAACCTAACCAAATGTAACCTAGCCCTACCTAGCGCGCCGCGGCCGCTATTTCTGGCCTACCCTGAGTCGAGCAGTGTAGAGTGGAGCAATGCAGAGCCAAGGCATCCAGCGAATGGCAGCGTATATCACAAAAGTCGAAGCAATCCTATCCTAACCTATCGAAACTTAATAAAACGCCGTGTCGAGACCACTATTACTGGAATCCGCCGCGCCAAGGAGAACACACTAGAGCACAGTAGAGCGCTGTCAGCCACCAGATAGCAGCGAATAACACAAATGACAAGGATACTCTTACCTTACAGGACCTAACCTAACCCAACCAAATGTGGACTAAATGAATCTAACGAGCCGAGTCCAATAGGCTGGCCTCCCCAACGCCAAGCAAAAAATATTAAGGGACAGTAGAGCGCAGAAGTCCAAGGAATAGCAATGCATAGCAGGAAGGTCAGAGCTATTCTAACCCAGTCCAGACAAGCCTAACCTATCCAAACGTAACCTAACTCGACCTAACCTGCCGAGACTACTATCGCTGGCATCCCTGAGCCAAGCAGTTCATATTACAGCACAGTAGAGCGCAGAAATCCACCGAATAGTTGTGTATAGCGTGAAAGACGGATCTATCCTACCCTAACCTAACCAAACGTAACCTATCCCAACTTAACATGCCGTGACCAATATTGCTGGCACCCGAAGAGCCGGGCAGAATATGCTAGAGCACAGTAGGGCGAAGAAATGGACCGCATTGCTGTGCATAGCACAAAAGACGAATGCAACCTGACCAAATATAATCCAACATAACCTAACCGAACGTATCCTGCCGCGAACACTATTATGTTAAATTTGCGAGGTTAGGTTAGGCATAGTTCGGTTAGGATAGCCACGACCTTCGTCTGTACACTACGTTTCTTTGGATTTCTGGACTCTCCTCTCCCCTAACCTGAACTCCTCGTTTCCGGGGTGGTCAGCAGTAGTGGTCACGGCACGATAGGTTGAGTCAGGTTGCGCTTGGCTATGTTACGCTTTGCTCTGTTAGGACAGTCCAGTATTTACTCCTTTGCTACACGCTGCTATTCGGAGTGTTTCCGCTCCCTACTGTGCTCTAATATTTTCTACTTGTCTCTAGAGGGGCCAGAAATTGTGGTCTCGGCACGTTAGGTCGTTTTCGGTTACGTTTGGTTAGTTAATATTACGCGATGTTCGGTCGGGATTGCTTTGACTATGGTGCTATACACCGTTATTCGGCGGATTCCTGCGCTCGTCTGTTCTCTATAACATTCTGCTTGGACCTGTGGAGGCCAGCAGCAGTTGTCTCGGCACGATGGTTTGATCAATGTAGCGTTTGATGATGTGAAGGTTTGTTAAGTTAGGATAGAGTAGTTTCGACTTTTGTGCTATACGCTGATATTTGTTGGATTCCTGCGTTGCTGTATGCTCTAATACGTTCTGCTCGGCTCTGGGGAGGCCAGCGATAGTGGTCTCGGCACGTTAGATTGAGATATGTTACGCTTATTACGTTACGTTTGTCTATGCTAGTACAAGATATCCTTGACCATCGTGCCATACACTGCATTTCGGTGGATTTCTGCGCTCTACTGTGTTCTACTAGATTCTGCTTGGCCCTGAAGCGGCCGGCAATAGTGGCCGCGGCACGTTATGCTGAGATATTTTGCGTTTGGTTAGGTTACGTTGGTGTGGGTTAGGTTTGGCTAGCTTCGACTTTTACTTAATACGCTGATATTCTATGGATTTCTGCGCTCTGCTCTCCACTAATATGTTCTGATCGGCTCTGTGAAGGCCAGCAATTTCGTTCCCAGCAAGTTTCGTTAAGTTAGGCTACGTTTGGTTAGGTAGCGTTAGGTCAGGCTATGTTAGCTTATCTTCGGCATTTGTGCTATAAACAGCAGTGAGGTGAATTTCTGGGCTTTACTGTGCTTTACTACAATCTACTTTGCCCTGTGGATGCCAGAAAGGTCTGTCCCGGCACGATGGGTAGAGTTATGTAACGTTTGGTGATGTGAAGGCTGGTTTTGTTAGTATAGGGTAGTTTCGACACACGCGAAGTACACTGCTATTCGGTGCGTGCCTGCGTTCTTCTGTGCTCTAGTTTGACCTGTTTGGCCCTGGTAAGGCCAGCAATTCTGTTCTCGGTTCATCAGTTTGTGATAGGGTGCGTTTGGATACGCTACATTTGGCTACGGAAGGATAGGATAGATCTAACCTTTATGCTAAGCACTGCTATTCGGTGGATTTCCGTGCCCTACTCTCCTGTAATATGTTCTGCTGGGCTCTGGGGATGCCAGCAATATCTGCCGCGGCACGTTAGGTTGAGCTAGGTTACGTTTGGTTGTGTTATGATTTTTCTTGTTAGGAAAGTATAGCTATGACTTTTTTGCTACACACTGCTATTCGGTGCATTTATGCGCTCTACTGTGCTCTAGCCTGTTCTCCTTGGCACTGGGTAGGACAGGAGTTATGGTATCGTCACTTTAAGTTGAGTTAGGCTACGTTCGGTTACGTTATGCTAAGCCACGTTATGCCAGGATGTCTTCGATTTTTGTGCTATACATTGCAACGGTGTGGATTCCTGCGCTCTGCTGTTCTCTAGCGTTCTCTTCTTGGCGCTGTGGAGGCCAGCAATAGCGTCTTCGGCACTTTAGGTTGGGTTTGGTTACGTTCGGTTACATTGCGTTTGATGCGGTTAGGAACGATGGCTCTGGCTTCCGCGCTACACACTGCTTTTCGGTGGATTTCTGTACTCTAATCAGCTCTAGTATTCTTGCATGGCTCCAGGGAGGTCAGAAATAACGGGCACGGCACGTTATGTTGAGTTAGGCTACGTTTGGTTAGGCTGGGTTAGCTCAGGTTAGGATGGGATGCATTTGACTTTTTTGCTATACACTGCAGTGGGACTGATACTTTCATCTGCTGTGCTCCAGTATGTTCTGATTGGCTCTGGCGAGGACCGCATTGTTGGTCTCTGCACGTTACCTTGAATTAGGTTACGATTGGTTGCGTTGCGTTAGGTTAGGTTAGTACATGTTGGTTCGACTTTCGTGCCATACAGTGCAATTCGGTGGATTTCTGCGCTCAACTGGGCTCTAACGTGGTCCGCATGGCTCTGTGAATGCCAGTAATAGTGATCTCGGCACCTTAGGTTGAGTTATGTTCCGTTCGGTTGGGATGGGTTTTTGGCTAGGCTTGGTTGTAATCGAGTTGACTTTTCCGCTACACACCGGTCATTTATGTATTTCTGTGCTCTGCTCTCCTCTAGTATGTTCTGCTTATCTCCGGGGAGGCCAGAAATGGAGGTCGCGGCACGTCAGGGACAGTTAAGCTAGGTTTGGCCGTGTTAGGTTCGGGTCGATTTGACATATGTCCTGTACACTGATATTCTATGGCTTCCTGCGCGCTACTTTTTCTCTATCGTATTCAACATGTCTCTGGGGTCGCCAGCAATAGTGGTCGCGGCGCGTTGAGCTGAGTTACGTTACGTTCGGTTAGGTTATGTTGGTTTGGGTTAGGTTAGGGTAACCTTGTCTTTTCTGCAATAAACTGCTATTATATGGATTCCTGCACTCTGCTCTCCTCTAACATGTTCTTCCTGTTTCTTGGGAGGCCATCAATAGTCGTCGTGGTACGTTAGGTTATGTCATGTAACGTTTGGTATGGTTAGGTTAGGATACGTTTGCTATGTGTAGCTTTGGCTTTTGTGTCATACGCTGGTATTCGATCGACTTCTGCGCTCTACATTGCTCTAGCAAATACTTCTTCGCACGGGGAGGCCAGCAACTGTGGTATCGGAACGTTAGGTGGAGTTAGGTTGCGTTTTGTTAGGTTTGGTTAGTTCGGGGGGTGTCGATAGCTTCGGCTTTTCTGCTATACACTGCTAGTCTATGGACATCTGCCATCCGCTCCTCCCTAATATCTCCTGCTAGGCTCTTGCGACGCCAGAAATAGTGGTCGCGACATGTTAGGTTCGGATAGATTACGTTTGGGAATGTTAGGTTAGTCTGTGTTGGGTTAGGTTAGCTTTGACTTTTGTGCTACAGACTGCTATTCTTTGGGTTTCTACGCTCTACAGTTCTCTTTTACATTCAGCATGTCTCTTGGCACGCCAGCAACAGGGGTCGCGGCACGTTACGACGGGTTACCTTTCTTTTAGTTAGGTTAGGTTAGGATATGTTTGGTTAAGATATCTATGACTTTTGTGCTATACACTGCAAGACGGACGATTTCGGCGCTCCAGATTGCTCCAGTCAATTCGGTTGGGTCAGGGGAGGCCAGCAACCGTGGTCTCGGCAGGTTATGTTGTGTTATGTTTCATTCGAATGGTGCAGGTTAGTTATGGTTAGGTTAAGGTTTCTTTGACCTTTCCGATATACATAGCTGCTCTATGTATTTCTGCGCTACGCTCTCCTCTAGCATGTTCTGCTGGGCGTCCGGCAGGCAAGAGATTGTGGTCGCGGCACGTAAGGATGAATTAGGTTACGTTCGGTCGTGTTATGTTATGATAGGTTTGGTTAGAGTTGATTTGATTTTTGTGCTATAAACTGCTAATCTATGGATTTCTGCGCTCTACTGTCCTCTATCGTGATCAGCATGCCTCTCGGGACTTCAGCAATAGTTGTCGCCGCGAGTTACATTGAGCTACGTTACGTTCGTTTAGCATAGGTTAGTTTGGGTTTGGTTAGGATAACTTTAGCTTTTCTGATACACACTGCTCTGCTTTGGATTTCTGCGCTCTCCTGTCTCCAATATGTTCTGTTTGGCTCCGATGAGGCCAGAAATACTTGTCGCGGTACGATGGGTTTTGTTAGATTTCCTTTTGGCTAGGTTCGGTTCGGTTGTGTAAAGTCACGATGGCTTTGACTTTTGCTCTTTACACTGCTATTCCATGGATTTCTGCGCTCTATTCTCCTGTAGTATGTTCTGCTATGCTCTGGGGACGCCAGCAATATTGGTCGCGTCGCGTTAGGTTGAGTGGGATTACGCTTGGCTAGGCTAAGTTGGGCTGAGTTAGTTTAGGACTGCTGTGTCCTTTGTGCTGCACACTGCTAACCTATGGATTTCTGCTCGCTGCTGTGCTCTTCCATATTCTGCACGTCTCTGTGAATGCCCGCAATAGAGGGCGCGGCACGTTATGTGGAAGCATGCTACTTTCGGATAGGATAGGTTAGGATAGCATTGGTATGGATAGCATTGCCTTTTATGCTATACACCGCTGGTCAGCCGATTTCTGCTCTCTGCATTGCTCTAGTATATTCTGGTAGGCTCTGGGGAGGCCAGCAACTACTGTGTCGCCACGTTAGCTTGAGTTAGATTAGGTTTGGCTATGTTAGGTTTGTTTGGGTTAGGTCAGGGTAGCATCGACTTTTCTACTACGCACCGCTAATATACGGATATCTGCGATATAACCGCCTCTAATATGTCCACCATGTCTGTTGGGACGCCAGCAATGGTGGTCGCGGCACATTATGTTGATTTATGTTACGTTCGGAAGGTCTAGATTTTTTTGCGTTAGCCTGCGGTAGCATTGACTTTTGTGCTATATGCTGCTATTCCATGTGTTTCTGCGCACTCCTTCTCTCCAATATGTTCCGCTTTGACCCCAGTGAGGCCAGAAATACTGGTCGCGGCACGTTATGTTGATTTATGTTACGTTCAGAAGGTCTAGATTTCTTTGCGTTAGGCTGCGGTAGCATTGACTTTTCTGCTATACCCTGCTATTCCATTTGTTTCTGCGCACTCCTCCTCTCCAATATGTTCCGCTTTGACCCCAGTGAGGCCAGAAATACTGGTCGCGGCACATTAGGTTTGGTTAGGTTACGTTTGATTAAGTTAGGTTTCGTCGTGTTCGGTTAGGATAGCTTAGACTTATGCGCTGCGCGCTGCTACCCTATGGATATCTGCGCTCCACTGTGCCCTATCAAATTTTGCATGTCTGTGTGGACCCCAGCAATAGTGTTCGCGGCACGTTATGTTGAGTTGTGTTACGTTCGGAAAGTTCAGCTTAGTTTGGCTTAGGCTAGGTTTTGCTCTGCTCTCCTATAATATGCCCCGCCTGGCCCTGGGAGACCACCAATGGTTTTCGTGGTACGTTAGGATGAGTTAGGTTACTTTCTGTCTAGGTTCGGTTAGGTTGGTTAGGGTAGAGTACCTTTGACTTTTGCTCTTTACACTGCTATTCGAAAGACTTCTGCGCCCTACTCTCGTCTAATATGTTCATGCTTGGCTCTGGGGAGGCCAGAAATGGTGATCGTGTCCCGTTAGCATTTTTTATGTTACGCATGACTGTGATACGTGAGATTGTGTTTGGTTATAATAGCTTTGACTTTTGTGCCACACACAGTTATTCCGCGGATTTCTGCGCAATGATCTCATATAATATGTTGTCCATGTCTATGGGGAGGCCATGACGTGTGGTCCTCTTACGATGGTTAGGTTAGGTTACGTTTGTTCTGGTTAGGTTAGGTTGGGTTATGTTAGGGTGACTTTGACTCTTCAGCTGTACCCTGTTTTTCTATGGATTTCTGCTCCCTACTTTCGCCTATTATGTTGTGCTCGATTCTGGGGAGGACAGAAATAGTGGTCGCCGTTCGTTAGGTTGAGTTATCTTACGTTTGGCTATTTTAGGATAGGATATATTTGGATAGGATAGCATTGACTTTTGTGCTATACTCTGCTATCCGGTGGGTATCTGCACGGCAGTGTGCTCTAGTATGTTCTGCTAGGCTCTGGTGAGGACAGCAATAGCGGTCTCGGCACCTCATGTTGAGACGTACTACGACCGGTTACGTTAGGTTGTGTCAGGTATGGTTTGGATATCTTTGACTTTTGTGGAATTCACTGCAATGCGGTGCATTTTTGCGCCACACTGCACTCCAGTATATTCTGCTCGGCTCTGCGGAGGCAAGCAAAAGCGGCCTCGGCCCGTTACGTATTTTTAGGCTCCTTTCGGTGGTACTAAGTTAGGCTACGTTAGGTTAGGATAGCTTTGACTGCAGTGCTATGCACTGCGATTCTATGGGTATCTGCCCTCTACTTTCCTCTAATATCTTCGGCATGGCCTTGTGGAGTCCAGCAATAGCGGTCCTGGCACGATAGTTTGCGTTATGTTACATTTAGTTAGGTTAGGCTAGGTTTGGTTTGGGTATCGTGGCTACCACTTTTCTGGTATACACTGCTATTCGTTGTATTCCTGCGATCTACTGTTCTCTAATATGCTCAGCCTTGCTCTGTGTGGGCCAGCAAAAGTGGTCTCGGCATGTTAAGCTGAGTTCGACTACTTTAGGTTAGGTTAGGTTAAATTAGGTTAGGTTACGATACCTTTGACTTTTGCGCTGTGCACTGCATTGCGGTGGCTTCTGCGCTCTACTGTGCTCTAGTATAATCTGCTAGCCTCTAGGGCGGCCCGTAGTGGTGGTATCGGCATGTTTGTTTGGGAGAGGCTGCATTTGCCAAGATTAGATTTGCTTTGGCTAGGTTAGGGTAGTTTCGACTTTTCTGCAATACGCTGCGCTCATATGGATTTCTGCCATCTACTCTACTCCATTATGCTATGCTTGGCACTGCGGAGGCCAGCCATACTGGTCGCGTAACGATTGGCCGGATTAGATTACGTATGGTTAGGCTAGTTTGGCCTGGGTTAGGCTAGGATTGCTTTGAATTTTGTGCTCTACTCTGCTATACTATGAGCTTCTTCGCTCCACTCTGCTCTATCATACTCTGCTTGTCCCTGTGGACGCCGGCAATTGTGGTCGCGGCACGTCGTGTTAGGTTAGGTTAGGTTACGTTTGGCCAGGGTATATTTGACTTTTGCGATATAGACTGCAATGCGGTGGGTTTCCGCGATCGACTGTGCTCCAGTATATTCTGCTTGGCTCTGCGGATACCAGCAATTGTTGTCACGGCACGTTAGGTTGAGTTATGTGATGTTCGGTTTTGTAACGGTTGGCTTGGTTAGGAGAGGAAAGCTTCGACATTTGTACTATAAACTGCTATTCGGTGGTATCCTGCGCTCTACTGTGCCCTAATGTGTTTCGCTTCGCTCTGTGGAGGCTAGTAATAGTGGTCTCTGCACGTTGCGTTGAGGTAGGATACGCTTGATTACGTTACGTTTGGCTATGTTACGGGAGGGTCGCTTTGACCTTTGTCCTTTGCGCTGCTACTCGGTGGATTTCTGCCCTCTGCTGCGCTCTCGTATATACTGCTTGGCTCTGTGGAGGCCAGCAATTGTGGTCTCGGCAGGTCAGGTTGCGTTAGGTTACGTTTGGATTGCTTAGGTTAGGTTAGGTATGGTTAGGGTAGCTTCGGCTTTTGTGCAACACAATGTCATTCGTTCGATCTCTGCGCTCTGCATTGATATACTAGTCTCCGCTTGGCTTTGGGGCGGCCAGTAATATTGGTCGCGCCTTATTGTTCTAGTTAGGTTACGATTGGCTATGTTAGGTTTGGTTATGTTAGGGTAGGACAGCTTCGTCCTTTGTGCTATACACTGCTATTCGGTGTACCTCTGCGCTCTGTTGTGCTCTTGTATATTCTGTTTGGCTCTGGCTCCCCAGAGCCAGCAGTGGGCAATAGCGGTGACTCAACGCGCCAGGTTTAGTTAGGCAATGTTTGTTTATGTTACGTTTAGTGAGGTTAGGATAGGGTAGTTTTGACTTTTGCGCTATACACTGCAATCCGCGGATTTCAGCGCTCTGCTGCGTTCAAGTATTTTCCGCCTGGCCCAAAGAATGCCAGCAATATTGTTCTCGGCACGTTAGGTTGAGATAGGTTACGTTTGGTTAGGTTAGGTTTGGTCTGCTTATGTCTGGATATCTTTGACTTTTCTGCTATACACAGCGGTCCTATGGATTTCTGCGCTCTATTCTCGACTAATAAGTTCTGCTTGGCTGTACGGAGAGCAGCAATAGTGGTCGCGGCAAGATTTTATTAGGCAACGCTTGGTTATGTCAGGTTATATGTTTGGCAAGTATGACTTTGACTTTTGTGCTATACACTGACATTCGAAGGATTTCTGTGCTCTGCTGTGCTCTAATACGTTTCGCTTGGCACTGGGACTGTCATCAAAAGGCGTCTCGGCACGTTATGTCGTGTTAGGCTACGTCCGGTTAGGTTGGGTTAGGCTGAGTTTGGTCAGTATAACTTCAACTTTTGTGCTGCACACTGCTATTCGGTGGAACTCCGCGATCTACTACGATCTAGTATGACCTTCTTGGCGCTAGTTATGGCAGGAACATCTGTCTCGCCACGTTAGGTAGCATCAGGCTATGTTTGGTTATGTTCCATTGGTTTGGGTTAGGCTTGGGTAGCTTCGCATTTCTTGATATACACAGCGATTATATGGATTTCTTCGTTCTACTCTCCACTGACATGTTCTGTTTGGCTTTGCGGAGGTCAGCAATTGTGATCGCGGCACGTTTTTTGGGTTAGTTTACGCTTGTATATGTTACGGTTTGTTAGGTTAGGAGAGGGTAGCTTTGACTTTAGCGCTATATTCTGCTACAAGGTGGATTTCTGCGCAATACAGTGCTCTAATATGCCCCGCTTTGCTCTGGGAAGGACAGCAATGGAGCCTCGGCCTGCTATGATTACATATTCTACGTTTGGTTAGATAAGGTTAGGCCTGGTGTTGGCTATGATGGCTTTGACTTCCGTGCTATACACTGCTAATCGGAGGATTTCTGTGCCCTTCGTAGCTCTACTATACTCTACTCGTCTCTCTGGGGGCCAGCAATGGCGGTCGTTGCAAGATAGGTTAGGTTAGGTTAGGTTATGTTAGTCCAGGATGGCTTTGACTTTTGTGCTATGCATTGCTATCCGGTGGATTCCTGCCCTCTACAGTGCTCTAGTATATTCCGCTAGGCCTTGTGGAGACCAGAAGCAGTGGCCTCGGAACGTTAAGCAGAAATGTGTTGCCCTTGATTATGTTACGTATTGCTAGTTTGGGATAGGATAGCTCCGACTTTCGTGCTATGGGCAGTTATTCGGATGATTCCTGACCTCTACTGTGCACTGCTCTAATCTGCTAGAGTCTGGGGAGGCCAGCAATGGTGGTCGCGGCACAATGGATTAAGCTATGTTAGGTTCGGTTAGGTTATGTTAGCATGTGTTACGTTTGGATAGCTTTGCCCTTTCTGCTATACATTGCCACTCTATTGACTTATAAGCTCCACTGTCCTCTAATATGTTCTGCATGGCGATGGCGATGCCGGCAATAGTTGTCTAGGCACGTTAGGCTTTGTTAGGTTACGATTGGTTATGTTGCGTTTGGATATGTCAGGATAGGATAGCTTTGACTTTTGTGCTATCTCTGCACTCTTCGTTGCGTACTATACCCTACTTGACTCTAGGGAGGCCAGCAATGGTGGTCGTGGCACGATAGGTTGAGTTACGTTGCGTTTGGTCATGTTTGGTCAGGGTGTGTTTGATATTAGTGCTGTGCACCGCTTTTCGGTGAATTTCTGCGCTCTACCGTGCTCTAATATGTTCTGCTTATCTATGGGGAGTCCAAAAGTAGATGTCTCGGCTCGTTATGTTTATTTATTCTACGTTTGGTTAGGTTAGGTTGGGTATCGTTAGGTTAGCATATCATTAACTTTTGTGCCATACACTGCTACCTGGCGGCTCTCTGCGCCCTACTTGGCTCTACTGTACTCTGCTCGGCTCAGTGGATTCCAGCAATGGTGGTCTGGGCACGTTAGGTTGAGCTAGGCTACGTTTGGCTTAGATACGTTTGTTTGTGTTATGCGTGGATAGCATTGACTTTCGTGGTTTACACAATTTTTCGGTGTAATTCTGCACTCTACTGTGCTGTACTACACTCTGCTTGGCCCTGTTGTGTCCAGCAGTAGTGGTTGCAGCTCGCTGCGTTAAGTCGGGCTTCGTTTGGTTATGTTACGTTGGTCCTGTCTATGTTCGGATAGCATTGACTTTTTCGCTATACACTGCGATTCTATGGGTTTCTGCGCTGCACCCCCTCTAATATGTTCTGCTTGGCCCCGGGGAGGTCAGCAATAGTGGTCTAGGCACGTTAGGTTGAGTTATGTTACGTTCGGATATGTTACGTTTGATTAGGTTAGGATAGGATAATTTTGACTTTTGCGCTGTATACTGCTATTAGGTCGATTTCTATGCACTGCATTGCTCTACTATACCCTCCTCGGCTCTGGGGAGGGCAGTAAAAGTGGTCTCGGCTCGTTAGGTTTAGTTAGGCTTCGTTCGGCTAGGTTAGGTTAAGACAGGTTAGCTTAGAATATCTTTGACTATTGTTCCTTGTACTTGAGTGCGGCGGAATTCTGCGTTCTCCTGTGCCCTGGTATATTCTGCTTTGCTCTGGAGAGTTCAGCAACAGTCGTCTAGGCACGTTAGGTTGAGATATGTAACGTTTGGTATAACTATGCTTGTTAATGTTAGGCTAGGATAGCTATTACTCTTGAGCCGTGCACTCCTATTCGGTGGATTCCTGCGCTCTACTGTGATCTAATATTCCCTGCTTCGCTCTGGGAATCCCAGAAATAGTGGCCGCGGCGCGTTAGGCTGCGTTAGGTTACGTTTGGTTTGATTCGGTTTGTGTGTGTTAGGTTATAATATCTTTGACTTACATGCTATACACTGCCATTCCATGGACCTGTGTTCTCTACTATGCTCTATCATATTCTGCTTGTCTCCAGAGAAGCCAGCAATAGTTCTCGCGTCACGTCCGGTATAGTCGTTCTACGTTCATCTAGGTTAGATTAAGCCTAGTTGGGTTAGGGTATCTTCGACTTTTGTGCTGTACGCTGCTATTCGGTGGACTTCTGCGCTGGAATGTGCTCCAGCAATTTCTGTTGGGCTATGTGGAGGCCAGCGATAGGGCTCTCGGCACGTTAGTCTGAGATACGCTTCGTCTGGTTATGCCACGTTTGGTTAGGTTAGGATAGGGTCGCTTAGACTTTTGTGCTATACACTGCACTTCGGTGCATTTCTGCGCTATAAATTTTTCTAGTATATTCTGTTCGACTCTTGGGAGTCCAGCAATGGCGGTCGCGGCTCGTTTTTTTGAGTAAAGGTACGTTCGGTTATGTTAGGTGACCATGCGTTATTTCGGGATAGCTTTGACTTTCCCATTATAAGCTGTTATTAGGGCGAATTCTTAGCTCTACTCTGCTCTACTGCTCTCTGCTTGAATTTGGGGAGTCCAGCAATAGTGGTCGCGGTACGTTATGTTGAGTTAAGCTACGTTTGGTATGGTTAGGATAGGATAGCTTTGACATTTGTGCTATACGCTTCTATTTGGTGAATTTCTGATCTCTACATTGCTCTACTATGCTCTACACGTTTATGCCGAGCCAGCAATGGTGGTCTCTTCTCTTTCGCCTGAGATAGGCTACGCCTGGTTGCGTTACTCAAGTTAGGGTTAGGTGTGGGTAGCTACGGCTTTAGTGGTATACACTGTTTTTCGGTGTATTTCAGCGCTCTGCTGTGTTCTAGTAGGTTCTAGTTGGCTCCGGGCAGACCAGTGATAGTGGGCTATGCACGTTAGTTTGAGATTGATTACGTATGTTTATGTTACGTTTGGTTAAGTTAGGACAGAGTATTTTTGTCTTTTGTGCCATACTCTGCTCTTCGGTGGATTTCTGCGCTATTCAGTGCTCTAATATGTTCTGCTTGTCTCTGGGAGGTCAGCAATTTTAGTCTCTGCATCTTATGTTGAATTAAGCTATGTTCGGTTATGTCAAGTTTGGCCATGTTAGGATAGGGTAGCCTCGACTATTGTGCTATGCACTGCGACTCTATGCATTTCTGCGCCCTGCTCTCCTCTATAATATTCTGCATGGCTGTGGGGAGGGCAGTAATTGTGATCCCTGTACGTTAGGATGAGTCTGGTCACGTTTGGCTACATTATCTTTCTTGAGGTTGGGGAGGGTGGCTTTTACTTTCGTGCTTCACTATGCTATTCGGTGGGCTTCTGCGCTTTACTGAGATCAAATATTCTCTGCTTCGCTCTGGGCAGGCTAGAAATGGTAGCCGCGGCGCGTTAGATTGTGTTAGTCCAAGATTGGTCACGTCACGTTTGGTTATGTTTGTATAGGGTAACTTTGACTTTTGTGACATACACTGCTATTCGGTGAAATTCTGCGTTCTATTATGCTCTAATATGTTCTGCTTGGCTCTGGGGCGGCCAGAAATAGAGGTCTGGGCTCGTTAGGTTTATTTATTCTACGTTCGGTTAGGTTAGGTTAGTTTGGGTTAGGTTTGTATATCTTTGCCTTTCATGGTATAAACTATTGTTCGGAGGATTTCTGCGCTACACTGTGTCCCAGTATTTTCTGCTTGGCTCTGTGGATGCCAGCGATAGTGGTCGCGTCACGTTATGTTGAGTTAGGCTACGTTTGATTGGATTATATTGTGATGAGGTTCGTCAGGGTGGCTTCGACTTTCGGGATATACACCTTTATTCGGTGTACTTCTGTGATCCACTGTGCTCTACTACATTCTGCTTGGCAATGGGCAGTCCAGGAGCTGTGGCGGCTACTCGTTACGTTGAGACATGCTACGACTGTTTAGGTTAGGTTAGGTCAGGATATGCTAGGGCAACTACGGCCTTTGTGCTGTTCGCTGCAATGCGGTGGATTTCTGCGAACTACTATAATAGGGTATACTCCACTTTTCTCTGTTCAGTTCAGCAATAGCTGTCTTGACATGTTTTGCTGAGTTAGGTTACGTTTGGATTTGTTACGTTTCACTAGGTTAGGATTGGCTGCTTTGACTTCTGTGCTATTCTCAGCTATTCGGTGGATTTCTGCGCTCTAATGTGCTCTACAGAGCTCTGCCTGGCTGAGGTGTGGCCAGAAATATTGTTGTCATCACGTAATGCTCAGTTACACTACGTTTGGATAGGTTGGGTAAGGTCAGGTTAGGTCAGGGTATGTGTGACTATTGTGATATTCACTGCAATGCGGTGGGTTTCAGCGCAATGCTGTCTTCTAGTACAATCAGATTTTCTTTGTGGAGGACACCAATGGTGGTCTCCTCACGTTAAGTATGGTTAGGTTACGTTTCGTTCTATCACGTTAGTTTAATCTCGGTCAGGTTTACTTATACTTTCGTGATATGCACTGCTATTTGCACGATTCCTGCGCTGTACTGTGCTCTAATATATTACGCTTAGCTCTGGGAATGCCACCAATTGTGGTCTCGGCACGATAGGTTGAGCTATGCTACGTACGGTCATGTTACGTTTGGTCAGATTAGGATTGGATAGATTAGGCTTTCGTGCTATAAACTGCTGTCCGCGGATTTCTGCGATCTACTGCCTTTTAATATCTTCTGCTGGGCTCCACGAAGGCCGTCGATAGCGGTCGCGGCACGTTATGTTGTGTTAGTCTGTGATTGGCTTGGCTAGGTTAGGTCAGGTTAGGTTATGATGCATTTGGCTTTTGTGCTCTACACTCCTATTCGGTGGATCTCTTCGCTCTACATTGCTCTACTATACTCTGCTCGACTGTGGGGATACGAGCAATAGTGATCGTGGCACGTTACGTTGAGTTATGTTACGATAAGTTATGTTAGATTAGGCTATGTTCGGTCAGGAAAGCTTTGACTTTAGTGCCATACCTTGTTATTCGGCGGATTTCTGTGATCTGCTGCGCTCTACTATACCCTGCTCGACTCTGTGTAGGCGAGCAGTAGCGGCTGCGGCACGCTAGGTTCAGTCTTTCTACGATAGGTTACGTTACATTTGTTTGGGTTAGGTTTGGATATCTTTCTACTTTCTGCTGCACAGTGCAATCCTATGGATTTCTGCTCCCTACTCTCCCCTAATATTTTCTGCTTGGCTCTGGGGAGGCCAGCAATAGCGGTGGTGGCGCGTTAGGTTAAGCTTGGTTACGTGTGGTTGTTTTACAATTGGTTACGTTAGGACTGTGCACCTTTGACTTTTGTGACACACACTGCTTTTCGGTGGATTTCTCCGCTCTACTGTGCACTAATATGTCCTCCATTGCTCTGGAGAGGCCAGAAATTGTGGTCGCCGTGTGTTAGGTTGAGTTATGTTACGTTCGGTTAGTTTACATTGGCATGAGTAATGTTTGGATAGCTTTCATTTTTCTGCTGTACACTGCGTATCAACGGATTTCTGCTTTCTACTATCCACTAATATGTTATGCTTGGCTCCGGAGATGTCAGCAATCGTTGTCGCGGCACGTCAGGTTGAGTTAGGTTACGTTTCGTTATGTTAGGCTAGGTTATGTTTTGTGAGGGTAGTTCTGACTTTCATAGTATGCACTGTAACTCGGTGTATTTCCGTTATTTACTGTGTTCCACTACATCCTGCTTGGCTATGTGGTGGCCAGGGGCAGTGGCCGCTGCACGTTGCGTTGAGATATGCTACGATTGGTTAGGTTAGGTGAGGTCACGTTATGCTAGGTTATCTACGGCTATTGTGATATTCACTGCATTGCGGTGGATTTATGCGCTCTCCCGTGCTCTAGTACATTCTGCTTGTCCCTGTGGAGGCCTGTACTAGTGGCCACGTCATGTCAGGTTGCACTATGTTACGTTTGGGTATGTTACGCTTGGCTAGGCCGAGATAGGGTACCCTGACTTCTGTGCTATTCAACTTTATTCGATGGACTTCTGCGCTCTAGTGTGCTATCATACGCTCTGCTTTGCACCGGGTGGCCAGCAATATAGATCTGGTCACGTTAAGTCCTGTCAGGTTACTCTTGGTTAGGTTAGACTAGGTTAAGCTCGGTCAGGTTAACTTAGACTTTCGTGCTGTTCACTGCTATTCGGAGTATTTCTGCGCTGTACTGTGCTCCACTATATTATGCTTAGCCATGGGAGTGCCAGAAGCATTGGTCTCGCCACGTCAGGTTGAATTAGCATACGTTTGGTTGGCCTAGGTTGGGCTTTGTTCGGTAAAGGTAGCCTTGACTGACGAGTTGTACACTGATTTTCGGTGGATTTATGCGCCCCATTCTGCTCTATTGCATTCTGCTTGGTACTGGGGAGGCCAGCAACAGTGGCCGCTGTACGTTACGCCGTGTTATGCTACGTTTGGTTAGGTTATGTTAGCTTGGGATTGCCCTGGATGGATATGACTTTTGTGTTATACACTTCGGTTCTATGGTCTCATGCGCCCTACTTTCCTCTAGTAATATCGGCTCGAATCTGGGGAGGTCAGAAATAGTGGTCGGTGTACGTTAGGTTGCGTAATGATACGTTCGGCATTTTGAAGATTGGATACATTTGGGTAGGATAGTTTTGGCTTTTGTGCTATAGGCTGCTTTTAGGGGAACTTTGGCGCTACAGTGTGCTCTAGTATATCCTGCTTGTTTCTGGGGTGGCCAGCAATTGTGTTGTAGGCGCGTTAGTTTGATCTATGCTACGTTTGGTTAGGTTAGGTTAGGCCAGGTTAGGCTATGATATCCTTGAATTTTGCACATACACTTGTATTCGGTGGATTAATGCGCTCTACATTGCTCTATTGAACCCTGTGCGAATCACGGGAGGCCAACAATGGTGGAGGCGGCACGTTATGTTATGTTATATTGCGTGTGGTATTGTTAGGTTACATTGCGTTAGGTTAGGATACCTCCGCCTTTTGTGTTACACCCTTCTTTCCTAAGGACTTCTGCGCTCTACGGTGCGGTACAACGCTCTGCTTATGTCTGGGGCCGTCAGAATATTGGTAGCGGCGAGTTAGTTTGAGCTGTGATACGTTTGCTAGTCCTGGTTTGGCTATGTTTGATTGGTTTAGCTTTGCCTCTTGCGCTATACATTGCTCTTCTGTCGGTTTCAGCGTCATAGGTTGCTCTGTTATACTCTGCTTGGCTATCGTGAGGCCAGCAATAGTGGACGTGGCACCGCGGTCTGTGTTACGTTACGTTTGATTATGTTACGTTTGGTTGGGTCAGGAGAGTGTTCCATTGAGCGTTGTGGTATACACTGCTTTTCGGTGGAATTCTCCGCTCTTCTGTGTTCTAGTATGCTCTGCTTCTCCCTGGGGAGGCCAGAAATTGTGGCCGTGTCATGTTAGTTTGTGTAAGATTACGTATGTCTAGTTTACGTTGGAATGGGAAAGGCTCGGATTGCTTTCATTTTTCTGCTATACATTGCAATTCTATGGATTTCTGCGCCCCACTCAGCCATAATATGTTCTGCATGACCCTGAGGAGGCCGGCAATGGTGGTTGCGACACGTTAGCTTCAGCTACGTTACGTTTGGTTAGATTAGGTTAGGATAGTTCACGCTTTAGTGCTGTAGACTGCTATACGCGGATATCTGCGCTCTACTGTGTTCTAATATTTTCTGCTTGGCTCTGGCGAGGCCAGAAATAGTGGTCTCGGTACGTCTTGCTGAGTCAGCTTACGTTCGGTTAGGTTGCGTTAGGCTAAGTTTGGTCACGATAGCTTCATCTTTTGTGCGGTACACTGCAATTCGTTGGATCTCTGCGCCCCTCTGCGCTCTAGTTGGAACTTCGTGTCTCCGGGGAGGCCAGTAAGGGTGGTAGCAGAATGATAGTGTAAGCTATAATACGTTTGACTATGTTACGATTCATTATGTTAGGCGAGGAGAGCTAGGACTTTAGTCCTATAGTCTGCTATTAGGCTGATTTCTGAGCCCTGCAGAGATCTAATATTTTCTGCTTGGCTCTGGCAAGGCCAGAAATAGTTGTGTCGGCTCGTTATGATGAGACAGGTTACGTTCAATTAGGTTGGGTCCGGCTATGGTTGGTCACGATAGCTTCAACTTTTGTGCTGTGCAATGCTATACGGTGGATTTTTGCGCTCCGCTGGGATCTAATATGTTCTGCTTGGCTCTGTGAATGGCAGAAATTGTGGTCGCGGCACGTTATATTGCGTTAGTTTACGTTTTGTTTAGCTACGGTTGGTAAGGTAAAAAGGGGATGGCTTTGACTTTATTGCTATAGTCTGCTATTAGGTGAATGCGTGCGACATGCAGCGCTCTAATATCTTCAGCTTGGCTCTGGGAAGACCAGCAATGGCGGTATGGTCTCGTTATGCTGAATGAGGTTACGTTCTGGTAAGTTGAGCTTGGCCAGGTTTGGACTCTGGTAGCTTTAACTTATGTGCTGTACACGGATATTCCGTGGATGTCTGCGTTCCATTGTGCTCTAGTATGCCCTTCTTGGCTCTGGGAATGCCTGCAATTGAGCTCGCCGGACGTTAGGTTGAGATATGTTAGGTTTGCTTATGTTAGTATTGGTTAGGTTAGGATGGGTTGGCTTCGGCTTTAGTGGTATATTCTGCTACTAGGTGGATACCTGGGCCATACAGTGATCAAATATTTTCAGCTTGGCTCTGTTAAGGCCAGCAACAGTGGCCTCGCCAGGCTATGTTCAGCCATGCTACGATCGCATAGGTTGGGTTATGCTAAGTTTTGTTGGGGCAGCTTTAACTTCAGTGCTCTGCACAGCTATTCGGTGGATTTCTGCGATCTACTGTGCTCTAGTATGTACTGCTTGACACAGAGAAGAGCAGCATTAGCGGCATCCGCACGTTAGGATGGGTTCGGCTATGTTTGGCTATGTTACGCTGGTCTGGGTTAGGTTCGGGTAGCTTTGACTTTTCCGATATACACTGCGATTCTATGGACTTATGCGTTCTACTACTTACTAATGCGTTCTGGTTGGCTCTGCCGAGGCCAGCAATAGATGTCGCGGCGGGTTAGGTTGCGCAACTTTACGTGCAGTTATGTTACGGTTGACTACGTTAGGAGAGAATAGCTTTGACTTTAGTGCTATAGACTGCTATTAGGTGGATTCCTGCGTCCAACAATGCTCTAACATTAACAGCTTGGCTGCGGGAAGGCCAGCAGTAGTGATGTCGGCGCGTTATGTTCAGTTACGTTACGTTCGGTTAGGTTGGGTAAGGCTAAGTTTGGTTGGGATAGCTTCACCTTTTGTGATGTACACTGCTATTCGCTGGACCTCTGCGCTCTAATGTGCTCCAGTATGTCCTGCTGGGCTCTCGGGAGGTCTTCAATAACGGTCTTGTCACGTTAGGTTCATTTATGCTTTGTTTGCCTATGTTCCGTTGGTTCTGGATAGCCTTGTGTAGCTCTGACATTTCCGATATATACTGCATTTCTATGGTTTTCAGCGTTCTACTCTCCAGTAATGTGCCCTGCATGGCTCAGGGGAGGTCAGTAATAGCGGTCGCGACACTTTAGGCTTAGATACGTTACGCTTGGCTATGATACGATTGGTTAGGTTGGAAGAGGATAGCTTTCAGTTTTGCGCTATATTCTGCTATTAGACGCATGTTACGTCCAACAGTGCTCTAGTATTTTCAGCTTTGCGCTGGGAAGGACAGCAATTGTCGTCTCGGCAAGTTACGTTGAGTCCGGTTACATCCGGTTAGGTTGGGTTAGGCTAAGTGTGGTTAGGATAGGTTTAGCTTTTGCGCTGTACCCTGCCATTCGGTGGGTTCGCGCTCCCTACTGTGCTCTAGTATGTCCTGCTTGGCTCTGGGTAGGGCAGCAACAGCCGTTTCTGCACGGCAGTTTGTGTCAGGCTATGTTTGGTTACGTTCTGTTGCTTTGGGTTATGTTTGGGTGGCTTTGACTTTTCCGACACACACTGTTATACTACGGATTTCTGCATTCTACTCTCCACTAATGCGTTCTGCTTGTCTCTGTGGAGGCCAGCAGTAGTGGTCGCGGCACGTTAGGCTGAGTTAGGTTACGCCTGGTTACGTTACGTTTGGCATCGTTAGGAGAGGGTAGCTCTGACTTTAGTGCTCTAGTGTGCTATTGGGTGGATTTCCTTGCCCTACAGTGCTCTAAAATTTTCAGCCTAGCTCTGGAAGGGCTCGCAATAGCGGTCTCAGCACGTTACGTTTAGTCAGGTTACGTTCGGTTAGGTTGGGTTAGGCTAAGTTTGGCTGGGATTGGTACAACTTTTGTACGGTACCATACTATTTGGTGGACTCCTGCGCTCTACTGTTCTCTAGTATGTCCCGCCTAGCTCTTGGGAGTGCTTCAATAGCGGTCTTGGCACATTAGGTTTAGTTAGTCAATGTATGCCTATGTCCTGTTGGTTCGGGTTAGGCTATAGTAGCTTTTACTATTCTGATATACACAGCGATTCTATGGAGTTCTGCGTTCTACTCTCCACTAATGTGTTCTGCTTGTCTCTGGGGAGGCCAGCAGTAATGATCGCGGCACGTTACGTTGAGTGCGGGTACGTCCGGACAGGTTAGGTTAGACTAAGTTTGGTTAGGATAGCTTTAACTATTGTGCCTTACATTGCTATTCGGTGGATTTCTCCGCTCTACTGAGCTCTAGTATGACCCGCTTGGCTCTGGGGAGTGCAGCAATAGCGGTTTCCGCACGTTAGGCTTAGTTAGACTATGTTTGGTTGTGTTCCGTTGCTTTAGTTTCGATTTGGTTAGCTACGACGTTTCTGATATACACTGTGATTCCACGGATTTCTGCGTTCTACTTTCCACCAGGGTGTTCTGCTTTGCTCTGGCGTGGCCGGCGATAGTGGTATCGGCACGTTATGTGAAGTCAGGTTACGTCCGGTTGTGTTGGGTTAGGCTGAGTTTGGTTAGATTAGCTTTAACCTTTGTACCGCACACTGCTATCCGGTGTATTTCTGCGCTCCACTGCGCTCTGGGATGTCCTGCTTGGCTCTGGAGAGGGCAAAATAGCATTCTCGGCACGTTAGTTCGAGTTAGGCTATGTTTCGTTATGTGCCGTTGGTTTGGGCAGCTATGACTTTTCTGGCATACACTGTCACCCTATGGACTTACGCGTTCTACTCTCCACTAAGGTGTTCTACTATGCTCTGGAAAGGATAGCAATAGTGCTCGTGTCACGTTAGGTTGAGATAGGTTACACTTGGTTATGTTCGATTGGTTAGGATAGGAGATTATTGCTTTGGCTTTAGTGCTATAGCCTGCTATTAGTTGGATTTCTAGTCCCAACATTTCCCTAATATTTTCAGCTTGGTTCCAGGAAGGCCAGCAATAGTGCCCTCGGCAGGTTAGGCTGAGTTAGGCTGTTTGGATATGTTCCGATGGTTTGGGTTACCATTGAGTAGCATTGACTTTTCTGATATGTACTACAATTATATGGATTTCTGCGTTCTTCTTTCCGCTAATGTATTCTGCTTGGCGCTGGGGACGCCAGCAGTAGTGGTCACGGCACGTTAGCTTAAGCTAGGTTACGCTTGGTTCTGTTACGTTTGGTTAGGTTAGGAGGGGATATGGTTGACTTTAGTGCTATAGTCCGCTATAAGGAGCATTTTTGTGCCCTGCAGTGCTCTAATAATTTCAGCTTGGCTCTGGGAGGGCCAGCAATAGTGGTCTCGGCACGTTATGTTGAGTCATAATACGTTCGGACAGGTTGGGTTAGGCTGAGTGGCTAGGATAGCTTCAGGTTTTGTGCTGTACACTGCTTTTCGGGGGATTTCTGCCCTCCGCTGTGCTCTAGCATGACCTGCTTGGCCCTGGGGAGGGCAGCAATAGCGGTCTCGGCAGGTTAGGTCGTGTTAGGCTATGAATGTTTATGTTCCGTTCGTTTGGTTTATGTTCGGGTAGCTTTGAATTTCTTAATATAAAATGCGATTATATGGGTTTCTGCGTTCTAATCTCCACTATCGTTATCTGCTTGGTTCTGCGGAGGCCAGCAATGGTGCCCGCGTCTCGTTAGGTTGAGTTATGTTACGTTTGGCTATGCCACGGTTAGTTAGGTTAGGAGGGAATAGGTTTGACTTTAGTGCCATTGTCAGGTATTAGTTGGATTTCTGCGCACTAGAGTGCTCTAATATTTCCGGCCTACCTCTGGGAAGGCCAGCAGTAGTGGTCGCGGCATGTTAAGTTGGGACAGGTTTCGTCCGGTTAGGCTTGGTTATGCAACGTTTGGTAAGGATAGCTCTACCTTTGTGCTGTGCGCTGCTGTTCTAAGGACTACCTGCGCTCTATTGAGCTCTAGCATGTCCTGCTTAGCACTGGAGAGGGCAGCAATAGCGGTCTCTGCACGTTAGGTTGTGCTTGGCTATGCTTGGCTATGTCATGTTGGTCTGGGTTTGGTACGGGTAGCTTTAACTTTTCTGATATATACTGCGGTTCTACAGATTTCTGCATTTTACTCTCCACTAGTGTGCTCTGCTTGGCTCTTCGTAGGCAAGCAATGGTTGTCGCGGCATGCTAGGTTGAGTTAGCTTACGTTTGGGTATGATACGATTGGTTAGGTTAGGTGAGGATAGCTTCGTCTTTAGCCCAATAGTCTGCTATTAGGAGGATTTCTGCGCCCTACTGTGCACTAACATGCTCATCTTGGCTCTGGGAGGGCCGGCAACAGTGTTCTCTGCACGTCTTGATGGGTCAGGTTACGTTCGGTTATGTTGGGTCCGGCTAAGTTTGGTCACGGTAGCCTTAATTTTATTGTTTTACACTGATATTCGTTGCATTTCTACGCTCTACTTTGCTGAAGTACGTACTTCTTGTCTCTGGGGAGGGCAGCAATAGGTGTCACGGCATATTGTGTTGTGTTGGGCTATGTTTGGTCATGTTCCGTTGGTTTGGGTTTGGTTTGGGTAGCTTTGAATTTTCGGAAGTATAGCTTTAGCCGTAGTGCTATAGTTTGCTATTACGTGGATCTCCGTACCCTACAGTCCTCTAATATTTTCAGCTTTGCTCTGGGAAGGCCAGAAATGGTGGTCTCGGAACTTTATGTGTGTTAAGTTACGTTCGGTTAAGTTGGGTTAGTCTTCGTTTGGCCAGTATGTGCTTGACTTTTGTGCTGTACACTGATACACGGTGGATTTCTGCGATCTAATGTGCTCTACTTATTCCTGTCTGGCTCTGGGAAGGACAGCAATAGCGGCCTCGGCACGTTAGGTTGAGTTATGCTATGTGTCGTTATGTTACGTTAGTTTGGGTAAGGTATGGGAAGCTCCGACTTTTCTGTTATACACTGTGATTCTATGGATTTGTGCGCTCTGCTCTCCACTAAAGTGTTCCGCATATCTCTGTGGAGGCCAGCGATAATGGTCGCGGCACGTTACGTTGAGTTACGTTACGTTTGGACATGTTACGATTGGAAAGGTTAGGAGTAGATAGCTTTGACTTTAGTGCTATAGTCCGCTATTAGGTAGACTTCTGCGCCCTAATGGGACCTAGTACTTTCAGCTTGGCTCTGGGAATGCCAGCTATAGTGGCCTCTGCACGTTACGTTGTGTCAGATTACGTTTGGTCGGATTAGGTTATTCTGGGTTAGGTTAGGATAGCTTCGACTTTGTGTTCAACACTGCTATCATATGATCTTCTGGGCTCTACGGTGTTCTATCATATTATGACTGTCACTGCGGACGCAAGAAATAGTGCTCTGGACACGTTCGGTTGAGTTTGGTTACGTTTGGTTAGGCCAGGTTGTGTATGTTTGTCTATGGTGGCTTTGACTTTTGTGCTATACACTGCTATTCGGTGGATTTCTACGCTCTACTTTGCTCTGGTTTGTTCTGCTCGGCTATGGGGGGCCAGCAATAGTGATCTCGGCATGTTAGGCTGAGCCATTGTACGCTTGGGTAGTTTAGGTTAGTTCTGGTAAGGCTTGCATGTCCTTCACTTTTGTGCTATACACTGCGACGCGGCGGATTTCTGCCCTCTACTGTGCTCTAAGGTTCTATGCTTGGCTCTGGTTATGCTGGCAATAGTGGTCTTGGCTGGCTAAGTTGTGTCCGGTTACGATTGGTTAGAATAGGCTATGTCATTTTCGGTTAGATTAGCTTTGACTTTCGTACTGTACACTGTGATTCGGTTGGTATCCCTGCTCTATTACGCTCTACTATTTTCTGCTTGGCCCTGGCGAGGCCAGCAATAGTGTTCGCGGCACGTTAGGCTGGCTCAGGCTACGTTAGCTTATGTTACGTTTGGTTAGGATAGAATGCCGTGGCTCCGTCTTTTGTGCTATACACAACTTTTCGGGCGATTTCTGCGCACTATACAGCTCTAGTGCGCTCTGCTCGGCTCTGTGGATGCCAGCAGCAGTGGTCGCCGGACGTTAGGTTGTGTTATGTTACGTTCGGTTAGGTTAGGGGAGGATTGCTTTGACTTTTGTACTATACACAGCTATTCGGTGGATTTCTGCGTTCTACTGTGCTCTAATATTTTATGCTTGACTCTGTGGAGGGCAGCCATAGTGGTGTCGGTACCTCAGGTCGTGGTAGGTTCCGTTCGGTTAGAACACGTTATGATAGGTTCGGCAAGTATATCTCTCACTTTCGTCGTACACACTGTCATTTTGTGGATCTCTGTCCTCTACTGTGCTCTACTCTAATCTGCTTGGCACTGTGGAGTCCAGCAATATTGATCGCAGAACGTTATGTTCTGTTTATTATGTCAGGCTAGGTTACGTCTGCTTGGGTTAGGTTTGGGTACCTTTTCTGACTATTCTGCTGTACACTGCGGTTGTATGGATTTCTGCTCCCTACGCTCCTCTAATATCTTCTGCTAGGCTCTGGAGAGGAGGGCAATAGCGGTGGCGGCGCGTTAGGTAGAGTTTGGTTAAGTTTGACAGTGTTAGAATTGGTCAAGTTAGGACAAGGTAGCTATTAGTTTTGCGGTATTCACTGCTATGCGGTGGATTTCTCCTCTCCACTGTGATCTAATATAGCCTGCTTTGCCCTGGGGATGCCAGAAGTAGTGGCCGCGGCACGTTAGGTTGATATAGGCTACGTTTGGACAAGTTAGGTTAGCAGGCATTCGGTTCGGATAGCTTTTGTCCTTTCTGTTATTCACTGCCATTCTCTTGACTACTATGCTTCACTCTTCTCTAATATGTGCTGCTTGAGGATGCGGAGGCCAACAACAGTTGTCTAGGCAAGTTAGTTTGTGTTAAGCAACGTTTGGTTGCGTTAGGTTTGATTATGTTCGTGTAGAATGGCTTTCACTTTTGAGCTATACACTGCCGTTCGGTGGCTTTCTGCGCTCTTCTGTGCTGTAGTATATTCTGCTTGGTTCCGGCGAGGCCAGCTATAGCGATCTCGGCCCGTTAGGTTGAGTTAGAGTACGTTTGGTTACGTTACGTTTGTTTGGGTTAGGTTTGAATAGATTCGTCTTTCGTTGTATACGCTGGTATTCTGTGAACTTCTACGCTGAACTGTGCTCTAGTACGTTCTGCTTGGCTCTGGGGAATCCAGTAATTTTGGTCTTAGCAGGATTGGTTGGTATAGGATACGTTTGTTTATGTTAGGTTGCTATGGTAAGGTTTGGTTGGGTTTGGAGAGGAGAGCTTTGACTTTTGTGCTATGCACTTCTATTCGTTGGATTTCTGCGCTCTACTGCGCTGTAATTAGTTCTGCTTCTACCAGGGGAGGCCAGCGATAGCGGTCGTGGAACGTTTGGTTGGGTTGAGTTACGTTCGGTTAGGATGGCTCTGACTTTTGTGCTATACACTACTATTCGGTGGATTCATTGCATCTATGTTGCTTTTCTATGCCCTGATTGACCCTCGGGAGGCCAGGAATAGTGGTCTCGGGGCGATAGGTACTGTCAGATTGCGCTTGGCTTTTGTAGGTTAGGTTAGGTTGATTGGGTTAGATTCGACTTTCGTGTTATACGCTGCAATTCGGTGGATGTCCGCGGTCTACGATGCTCTAGTATGTTCTGCTTGCCTCTGGGATGGCAGCTATATTTGTCTCCTCGGGTACGGCTGATTTATATTACGTTCGGTTATGTCCCGTTTGGTTAGGTTAGTATATGATAGCATTGACTTTTATGCTATACACTGCTGCTCGTCGGATTTCAGCGATCTGCATTGCACAAATATCGTGCAACGACCGCTATTTCTAGTCTCCCTGCAATCGAGTATAGTATAGTAGATCTATGGGGAGCGCAGGGATACACGGGATAGCAGTTTATAGCATAAAAGTCAATCTTATCCTATACAATAATAACCAAACGTGACATAAACAATCTTAGACTAACTCAATCTAACGCGCCGCGGCCGCCATTTCTAATCTCCCCAGAGCAAAGCAGAGAAAATTAGATCTCAGTAGAGCGCAGAAACCCACCGAATAGCATTGTATAGCACAAAAGTTAAAGCCATACTTTCCAACCTCACCAAATATAACGTAACCAAACTTGACATGACTCGTCCTGTAGTGCCGAGACCACAATTACTGGCCCCCCACTGCCAAGCAGAACATTATAGAGGAGAGCAAAGCGCAGAAATGCATAGAGTCGCAATGCATAGCACAATAGTTGAGGCTTCCATATCCTAGAATCACCATAATTAAAACAACCGAACGTAGCTCACCTCAACCTGTCGTGCCGAGACCACTACTGGTGGCCTCCCAGAGCCATGCAGAACACGCTACAGCGCGGCGGAGCGCAGAAATCCACCGAAAAACAGTTTATACCACGAAAGGCGAAGATATCCATGGTTAACCGAGAAAAGCATAACATAACCAAACGTAGCATATCTCTACCTAACGTGCCAAGGTCACTATTACTGGCCCCGCCAAAGTCGAGCAGGGTATAGTAAAGTAATGTAAAGCGCAGAAATCCACCGGACAGCAATATATAGCACAAAAGTCGTTGCTATCCAATCCTAACCAAACCAAACGTAACATTGCCAAACGTAGCCTAACTCAACATAAAGTGCCGAGACTACTATTAGTGGCACCCTAGAGCCAAGCAGAGGATATTAGAGCGATGTAGGGCGCCGAAATCCACCGAATATCAGTGTATAGCATAAAGGAAAAAGATATTCTGTCCTAACCAAGCCAAGCGTAATCGAAGCAAACGTAACACAACCCAACCTAACGGGAGGTGGACACAATTTCTGGCCTCCCCAGAGCATAGCAGAGAATATACGATTAGAGTAGAGCGTAGCGATCCACCGGAAAGCAGTGTATAGCACATAAGTCAAAGCTATCCTTTCCTAAACTAACCAAACATATCATAACCAACCGTAACCTAACACAACCTAACGTGCCTAGACCACTATTACTGAATTCCCGAGGGGAAAAGCAGAGCATATTATAGCACAGTACACCGAACAGCAACGTGTAGCGCAAAGTTAATTCCATCGTTTCCTAGCCTAGCAAATCGTAACATATCCAAACGTAACATATCTTGAAATAACGTGCCGCTACCGCTATTGCTGGCCTCCACAGAGTCAAGCAGAACATATGATAGGTGAGTAGGACGCAGAAATCCATCGGATCGCAGTGTACAGCAGAAAATTCAAGCATATGCAAACCTGACCCAAACAAACATACAATAACCTATGGTTACCGAACTCAACGTAACGTGCCACGGCCACTATTGCTCGCGACCCGTGAGCCGCGCAGAGTGTAGCAGAGCACTGTAGAGCATAGAAATCCTCCGAAAGCCAGTGTACAGCACAAAAGTGGACCTTATCCCATCCGAACCCATTCAAGCGTAATATAAGCAGACATAACGTGACATAAACTAACGTGCCGAGAAAAATATTGCGGTCCTCCCCACATAATTGCAGAATATACTAGGCCACAGTAGAGCGCAGAAGGCCACCAAATATCACCGTATTTCGCAAAAGTCAAAGATAACCTAGCCACACCTGACCAAACCTAGCCTAACCAAACGTAGCCTAACAAAACCTAACGAGCCGAGTCCACCATTGCTGGCCTCCCCATCGCCAAGCAGAACGTATTAGAGGAGCATAGAGCGCAGAAGTCAATAGAATGGCAATGTATGGCAGAATAGGCAAAGCTACTCTAACCTATCCCAGACTAACAGAACCTAACCAAGAGTAACATAACTCAACCTGACTTGCCGAGACCACAGTTGCTGGCCACCCAGAGCCACGCGGAGCATATTAGAGCACAGCAGAGCGTAGAGATAGACGGCATTGCAATGTATAGCGCAGAAGTCAGAGACATGCGGAACAAACTTAACCTAACCTAACCAAACCAAACATAACATATCTCAAACAAACGTGCCGCCACCACTACTGCTGGCGACCCCAGGGACAAGCAGATGATAGCAGAACAGTGCAGAGCGCTGATATCGACCGAATAGCAGTCAATACCGCAAAAGTCAGACCTATCCTAACCGAATCCATATTAACCTAGCCAAGCCAAACGTAACATATTTGGACCAAGCGTGCTACGAACACTATTGCTGGCATTCCCAGAGACAAGCAGAGCATATTAGGGCGTAGTAGAGCGCAGAAATGCCCCTCACAGTACTGCGCAGCAAAGGTCAAAGCTATCCCATCCTGACCTAGCCAAGCGTTACCTAACCAAACGTAACATAGGTCAACCTACCTTGCCGCGAAAGATATTCCTGGCGTCCCCGGAGACTAGTAGAGTGTGATAGCGCACAACAGGGCGCTGGAGTCCATAGAATTGCAGCGCGTAGCACAAAAGTCATAGCTATCCGTGCCCAACCCAGCATAACCTAACACAAGCGATCGTAATCTGACTTAACCCAACGTGCCGGGACATCTATTGCCGGCATCGCCAGGGCCAAGCAGAGCATATTATATCGCAGTAAAGCGCAGAAATCAACGGAATAGCAGTGTGTAGCACAAAAGTCAAAGCTATCCCCTCCTAACTTGTCCAAACGTAACATACCCAAACGTAATGTAACCTAACCAGGGGTGCCACGACCGCTATCGCTGGCCACACCAGAGACAAGTAGAACATGTTAGAGCAAAGTAAGGCGCAGAGATGCAACGAATAGCAGTGCATAGCACAAAAGCTAAAGCTATCCTATCCCAACGCAGCGTAAACTAGCCCAACCGAACGTATTTTAAACCATTCTAACGTGCAGCGGCCACAATTTCCGGCATCACGGGAGCTGAGCAGAGTATAGTAGCGCAATGCAGAGCCCGGAAACCAACCGAAGTGCAGTGTACAGCGCAAAAGTCTAATCTACCATATACGAACCTAACCAAACCTAACTCAGCCAAACGCAACATAGCTCAGCCTCATTTGCCGAGAGCACTACTCCTGGCCTCCACATAGCCAAGCGGAGCATATTAGAGCGCAGTAGAGCGCAGAAATTCACGGCATAGCTATGCATAGGCAAAACTCAAAGCTACCCCATCTTAACATAGCCAAATCTTACATAACCGTACGTAACATAACTCAATGGAACGTCCCGCCACCACGATTGCTGGCCTCCACAGAGCCAACCAGAATATATTAGAGGAGAGTAGGGTTCAGAAACTCATCGGACCGCAGTGTACACCAGAAAATTCAAAGATATCCAGACCTAACCCAAACTAACGTAACATATTCTATCGTGGCCAAACACAAGGTAACTCTCCGCGACCACTATTGCTGGCCCCCAGGGTCCAGCAGATTTGGGTAGAGTAGAGTGGAGTGCAAGAATCCACCGAATAACTGTGTATAGCACGAAAGTTGGCGCTACCCTAAGCAATCATAGACCAACATAGCCAAACCAAACGTAACGTGACACAACCTAACGTGCCACGGCCACTATTGCTCTCATCCCGAGAGTCGAGCAGAACATAGCGGAGCAATTAACAGCGCAGGAATCAGATAGCAGTGTAATGCACAAAAGTGGACTTTATCCTATACGAACCTAACCAAATGTAGTATAAGAAAATATAGCATAACTAAACATAACGCGCCGAGGCAATTATAGCTTGTCCCCGCAGAGCCAAGCAGAATGTACTCGAGCACAGTAGAGCGCAATAACACACCGTATTTCTGCGTGTAGCACAAGGGTGGAAGATATCCTACCCTAACATGTCCTAGCTTAACTCAACCGAAAGTAGACTAACTAAACATAAGTTGCCGAGACTAATATTGGTGGCATACACAGAGGCAAGTAGAGCGTATTAGACCAATGTGGAGCGCAGTAATCCGCCGAAAAGCGGTGTATAGCACATAAGTCAGAGCTACCCTATCCTAACTGCTGGGGTTCCATAGTCAAGCAGAGAATAATGGAACCCGGTAGCGCGCGGTGGTCCACCGAATAACAGTGTGTACCACGAAAACCAAATCTATGCAAACGTAACGTAACCAAACGTAGACTGACTAAACACAATGGGCCGGGACCACTATGCTGGCCTCCCCAGAGCCGAGAAAGCTATAGTGGAGCAATGTAGAGCGAAGAAATCCACCGAATAGCAGTCAATAGCACGAAAATCAACTCTATCTGGTACTAACCTATCCAAACGTAATATAAAGGTACGTAACCTAACTTAAATTAACGTGCCGATACCACTGTTGCCGGACACCTCAGAGACAAACAGAATTTACTGGAGCTGTGTAGAGCGCAGAAAGCCAGCAAATAGCAGTGTATAGCACTAAGACAATGAAACCCTAACCCAATATGTACTACGCCAACTTAACCATACGAAGACAAACTCAACGTAACATGCCGCGGCCACTAGTTCTGGCCTCCCGGGAGTTAAGTAGATTATAGAAGAGCAATGTAGATCGCATGTATCCACCAAATAGCAGTGTGTAGCACAAGAGCCTATGCTACCCTCTCGTAAGCAAACCGAGCGCTACATTTCTCAGACACATGTGCCGAGACAAATACAGCTAGCTTCCCATTGGTCAAGCAAAATATACTAGAGCAGAATAGAGCGCAGTAATCCACCGAAGAGCAGTTAAAGATACACTTACCAACCGTAGCCTATTCCAACCTAACTAAACCTAAGCTGGCTCAACATATCGTGCCGAGATCACTATTGCTGGCTTTCCCAGAGACAAGCTGAAAATATTGGAGCACTGCATGGCGTTGAAATCCACCTAATAGTAGACCACAGCACTAAAGACAGAGCTATCCCCTCCGAACCGGACCAACCGTAACATGACCAAGCCTAACCTAACTTAACCTAACGTGCCGCGACCACCATTGCTGGCCTCCCCAGCGTGAAGCAGAACATGTTAGTGGAGAGTAGAACGCAGGGACCGTAGAATCGCAGTCTATATCAGAAAAGTTATAGCAATCCAACCCTAACCCTAATCTATAGAACATAACCAAACACAGACTGACTCAAACTAACTTGCCGAGACCGCCATTGCTGCCATTCCCAGAGCCAAGCTGGACGTAGTAGAGCACAGTAGAGTGCAGAAAATGCATCGAATAGAGGTGTAAATAACAAAAGTTGAAGCTATCTTAGCCAAACATAGCCCAACACAACCTATCCGAACATAATCTGACTCAACAAAATGTGACGAGATCGCTATTGCTGCCCTCCACATAGCCAGGCAGGACATACTAGAGTACTGTTCAGCGGTGAAATCCACCGAATAGCAGCGAACAGCACATAAGTTATATCTACCCTTACCAAACTTAGCATAACCCAACCTAGCCTATTGAAGCACGACTCAACGTAACGAGCCAAGATCTCTATTGCTGGCCTTCCCAGAGACGAGCTAAAACATTAGAGCACCGCAGGGCGCAGAAATCCTCCTAATAGCAGACAATGGCACTAAAGTCAAAGCAATCCTCTCTAAACGAAACCGAAATTAACATAAGAAAACGAAGCCTAACTCAACCTAACGTGCCGCGACCACTACTGCTGGTCTCCCCAATGTCAAGCAGAACATACTAGCAGAGAGTAGAACGCAGAAGTCCATAGAATCGCAGTGTACATCAGGAAAGTCTAAGTTACCCAAGCCTAACCCAAACAAACGGAACATAGCCAAACATAGCCTAACTCAAGATAACGTGGCGAGAATGATATCGCTGCCATCCCCAGAGACATGCGGGAAATACTAGAGCACATTAGAGCGCACAAATCCTCCGAATAGCAGTGTACAGCGCAAGAGTTAAAGCAATCCTGACCAAACATTGCCTAACCCAACCTAACCGAACGAAACCTGACTCAATATGACGTGCCGAGGCCACTGTTGCTGGCCTTTCCAGTGCCAAGCTGAGACTGCTAGAGCACTGTAGGACGCAGACGCTCACCTAGTAGCGGACTATAGCACTAAAGGCTTAGCCATCCTCCCCTAATGTAGGGTATCTAATGTACCCGAACGTATCATAACTTACCCTGACGTGCCGCGACCAATATTACTGTCCATCCAGAGCCATGCATGTCATACTAGAGCGCAGTACAGCGCAGAAATCCACCGAATAGCAGTGTACAGCACAAAAGTTAAAGCTACCCTTACAGAACATAGGCAGACCCAACCGAACCGAACGTAACATGACACAACGTATCGTGCAGTGGCCGCTATTGCTGGCTTTCACAGAGCCAAGCTGAAAGCATTAGAGAACTGTATGGCGCACGAATCAACCTAATAGAAGACTATACCGCTAAAGTCAAAGCTGTCCTCTCCTAACATAGCCAACTGTGACATATCCAAGCGTAACGTAAGCCAACATAACTCGCCGTGACCAGTATTGCTTGCCATCCCAGAGCCAAGCAGAACACATTAGTGGAGAGCAGGACGCTGAAATTTATAGGATCGCAGTGCGCATTAGGAAAGTCAAAGCTGCCCATACCTAATCCAAACCAACGGAACATAGCCTAACATAGCATAACCCAACCTAACATGCCAGGGCCGATATTGCTGCCCATCTCAGAGCCAAGCAGGACATACTAGAACACAGTAAAGCGCAGAAAACCATCGAATAGCAATGTACATCTCAAAAGTTAAAACTACTCTGACCAAGCTTAGCCGGACCCAACCGAATCGAACGTAACCTGTCCCATCATAACGAGCCGAGACCACTATTTCTGGCCGCGCCAGAGCCAAGCAGAAAATATTAGAACACACTAGAGCGCAGAAATCGGCGTATAGCAGTGTATGGCACTAAAGCCTGAACTAACCTATCCTAACCTCACCAAATGTAACGTAACGGAACGCGACTCAACTCAACCTAACAGGACTAGACAATTATTGCTGGCCTGCACAGAGACAAGCCGAATGTGCTAGGGAGCAGTTGTGCGCAGAAATCCACCGCATTGTAGTGAATAGCACAATAGTCGGAGATATCCTAAGCTAACGTAAGCTAACCAAACGCAGCATCACTCAACATAACGTGCCGCGGCCACTGCTCCCGGCCTCCCCGTAGCCTAGCAGAGTCTAGTAGAGCACAGTATATCACAGAAATCCACCGAATAACATGGTATAGCACGGAAGTCAAAGGATACTTGTCCAAACGTAGCCTAACCAAACTTAACCAAACGTAGTATAACACATCGCAGCGTTCCATTATCACTACTGCTCTACTCCACTGAGTCGAGCATGGTATAGTAGCGCAATGTTCAGCGCTGAAATCGACCGAATAGAGATGTATAGCACATAAGCCGAGGGTATCCTGACTTAATCCGACCTAACCTAACCCAATCTAACCAAACGTAACCTGAATCAACATAACCCGCCACGACCTATATTTCTCGCCACACCAGAGTCGAGCGGAGTATACTAGAGCAAAGTAGAGCGCAGGCGTCCTCCGAATAGCAGTGCAGAGCAGAAAAGTCAAAGAAATCTTAACAAAGCCTTCCTAACCTAACCCAACGGAACGTAACATAACTCATGCTGACGTGACGGGAGTACTATTACTGGCCACCCCAGAGACAAGCAGAACATATCAGAGCACAGTAGATAGCAGAAGTCCACCGTATAGCAGCGTACGGCACAATAGCCTATGCTACTCTATCTTAACCGAACCAAATGTTACATGAGCAAACGTACCTAAACACAACCTAACTTGCCGAGACAATTACTGCCGGCATCTCCAAAGCCAAGCAGCATATACTGCAGCGCAGTACAGCGCAGAATTCGGCGGAAATCTGTGTATAGCGCAAAAGTCTAGAACATTATGTCCTGACATCACCAGACGTAACATATCCAAACGTAGCACAAGTCAACCTAACGTGCCGAGACCACGATTGCCGGCACCCTCAGATCCAAGTGGAATATACTAGAGCACAGCAGAGCGCAGAAATCCACCGCATTGCAGTGTGTAGCACAGGAGTCAGACATACCCTGGCCTAACCTGGCCTTACCTAACCTACCCAAAATTAGTGTATCTAAGCATGACGTAAAGAGACCAATATTCCCGGCCTCCCCATAGGCAAGCAGAGCATACAAGTGCTTATCAGAGCGCGAAAATCTGCCAAATAATAGTAATTAGGACAAAAGTCAACGTTCCATATGCCAACCTAGCCAAACGTTACAAATGGAAACGTTGCCTATCTCATCATGAAGGGCCACATCTATTGCTGACAGCCCCCGTGGCGAAGCAGAATATAGTAGAGTACAGTCGAATGCAGAGATCCTCCGAATAGCAGTGTATACCACGAAAGTCGAAATTACCCTAACAAACGTAGCGTAGCCTTACCTGAACAATCGTAACATGCCACATCATAACGGGCGACGGCCACTATTGCTCGCCCCCCGAAGTCGAGCAGAGCACATTGGAGCACAGAAGAGTGCAGAAATACACCGAATTGCCACGTATTGCACAAAAGCCGCGGCTATCCTTTCCTAACCTAACCAAACGTAACATGAGCGGACATACCGTAACACAGCGTGACGTGCCACGACCGCCATTTCTGGCCGCGCGAGAGCTAGGCAGAGTATAGCAGAGCAATGTGGAACGCTGAAATCTCCCGAATAGTAGTGTATAGCAAAAGGCAGGGGCTACCCTTTTCTTTTCCTCACGTGGCGGAAATCTTCCAAAGATACCCAGCCCCCTTAGGGGAGGGGGCGGGGTTATGTGGGATTTTTACCCACTAAAACCCCCACGATGACCAGCCCTTCGCATTTCGGTGCGCCCTGGACTTCGCGGTGACGCAATTGCCAGGACGCCCCCGCGACGCAACCGCAGTTACCACCCGGCGCGACGGGTAATCGCACCCGAAACAATCATGTCCATGCGCGCGAGACGGGTCGTTTACAGGCACACACACACACCCACACGCGCACAACACATATATCACCGCACCGCAACGCACGCATACCCTGCGGACGCCGCGCGACCATCACGCGACGCCACGCGTCCAGACCACGGACTCTCGAACTGACGGGCCCCCACACGTCAGCTCGTGGTCACCCTGACCTAGGTTACAACGGGAGAGAGAGACGGTCTCCCGGCCGAAGGTACATGGTCGCTCTCGAAGGCGGAGGTCTAACGCGTTAACACATCCGGCAGTGCGCGCGCCGTCCTCCGGCTCCGCACTTCCAGCCTCCGCCGCCCTACGCGCGAGGAGCACGCGCTACGCTCGCGGGCTCTCTCCGCGGTCTCCTTCTGTAGCATAACCGCCTCGCAGAAGGAGCCCACCGCACGCCACGCACCTAAGCCCTCCGTCATCCGCGCCACGACGACTGAGAGCGAAAGATCCCTACCCACCACGCGACACAGTACCCGGCGCTCGCGAGCCCACGCCGGACATTCCTCCAGCGTGTGCTGCGCCGTGTCCCGCCCTTCCCGGAGTGATGACACCGCGTGTCACGTTCCCGCCCGATACGACACAGGTACTGCCCGAAGCACCCGTGCCCGGTTAGCACCTGTGTCAGGCGGAATGTGTGCTGCCTGCCGCTGCGCCCCCATGCATCCAACACGGGGAGCACAGCCTCGATCGCCCGGTGCCGCCGGCTACTCGGCTTCCTCAGCCGAGCTCGCCAGGCGGTCATCAAGGACTCTCGAACCCTTTGCCTCAATGAAACGGAACCCTCTTCAGGAGCACCGCCGCCGCCAGCGTGTAGGAGACCGTTGATACGGGTCTACCCCACCGCTTGCATTTCGAATGGCGGGACACCCGCCAGGACCATCGCCGCCTCGTGGAATATCGTGCGGTAACCGCGCAAGACCCTGATCGCCATCCTGCGAGCGACTCGCCGGAGAATCGCTAGACTGCGCGGACTGGCGTCCAGGTCGTTCGCCCAGATCGGAGTCCCGTAAGGTGCCACCGAGCGAACGACTCCTGTGTAGAGGCGGCGCACACACCCGTCTGGCCCTCCCAGGTTGGGTAGCAGGCGACACAGCGCCCCCGCCATACCTTCCAGGCGTGGTCCCAGCGCGAGAAAATGTTCGTCGAATTTCCAGTGGCTATCGAGGAGGAGACCGAGGTATTTCATCCGGTCC